>NC_042301.1:224186-326686 GCF_901000725.2 Takifugu rubripes | reverse complement strand
TATCCTCGTAGGCGATGGGTTAGGGTTAGGTGGGGGGCTGCAGGATCGGCCTCGTCAGGAGGCTCGGACGTGGCGAGATGCTCGAGCGGCCACGCGTCATTGGCACGCGGCTGTTGTGGCATCTGTTCTGTCACCTGGAGCTAGCAGCAGCTAGCACCCGCGTATAACGAGCCCTCGCGAACACAGCGCGCGACACGTTAGCCTGCGCGACACGTTAGCCTGCGCGACACGTTAGCCTGCGCGACTGGCTGTAGCAGTCGAGCAGGAAAGGTCTGAGACGTTGGAGGCGAATGCCTGGAGGGACGGGGGCGGAGAGGTCCGGGGCACAACTCCTCTCTCTTTATTGCCTCTGCAGCTGTCTCGCTGCTCCAGTGGGAGTGAAACGGACAGGTGCCCCCACAGTTGTCTCCCCCACTCTGCCACCATACGGCCCCCCTCATGTGGCCGTGCGGCTGTTGTCCTACGACACCTCCACAGAAGCTCCAGCTCACAGCAGGCTGCAAAGTTTGCGTTGCCATTTGTCTGGAGTCGGGATTTCGGCCGCTCTCCTTCTTCCTGTCTTTTCTTGTGGGCGTTCCACTCTTTCACTTCTACCTTTGGATTCCGGCTCTTTATTGTTTGACCTCTTTTTCTCCCTCCTCACTCTCCCTGGGGCCCTGGCAGCTGTTATCTCAATGTTGTGCTCCAAGAGACTCTGGAAGAGGGGGATGGGTTGAAAGAGGGAGAGAGAAATGGAATGGGGGGAAGAATGGCAGCAGGAGAACAGGAGATTGATTTTCGGGTGGTGGGATACCCCGGGGCAGTTGTCAGGGAAGTCCTTGGCTGAAATTCCGCAGAGGGACAAACGCAAACAGCTGAAGGAAACAGAAATCTGACGACGTTGTCGGTCGACCGTGGGCTCGGTGATGCAACGCCAGCGTTAGCATTCATGTTCCTGGAGAACGGTGGCAGGTCCCGATTGTGCAGTTGTTTGCCCGTCTCTGCGTATGCTAACGTATGCTACCAGCATGCTAACGCTTTGAGCTCCAGTCGAGTGCAGAAGGCTGACATAGTTTCTCAGGTCCCGGCGAAGCGCGCGCCCCGAGGCGAGGGAGAGTCGCGGCCTGCTACCAAACACCGCCGCGCTCGCAGGAACTCCTCCACGGGTCGTTGACAGTTCCGCAGCGGCAGTTTGGGCACGGACCTGCTGAGCTGCGTTGCTGTGGCAACGCGCGTGAGAGTGGCGGAGGGTCCGAGGAGAGAGGAAAGATGGGAGATAAACCCTGGCGTGCCGGGGCTGCCGGCGCCTCGTGGCCCTCGTGGCCCTCGTGGCGGGGCGTTTAGGGGCCCCTGGCGCAGGAGCCGCCCCTGGCTGATGACTTTAGTGGTGAGGATGATGATGGTGGTGATGATGGTGATGGTGATGTGCTCCAGCTGGCCGGCGGAGCTGCAACAAAAGCACCGCGGCCGGACAGATGTGGTGAACAGGACCAACCCGTTTCGTGGCCGAGCTGCGGCAGGGCTGCGTGTGTGTTGGGTAAATAAAGCGCCGTCCCTCAGGTTTGTGTGTTCACCTGCACGCTCGTCCGGGCCGGGGCCGCTGCTGCTCAGGGGCCACGGACGGGGACGAGTGTTGTCATCGGCGGATTATTGTGGAGCGTTTGCTTTAGCTGCAGCTGAGACCTGCAGACACACACACACACACACACACACACACACACACACACACACACACACACACACACACACACACACACCTTTAATAGGAGTCTCCTCGGACTGTGGGACCCTACAAGGTAGCGGCTGAGGGGGGATGGAGACTAGGAGGGGATTATTTGACGAGCACACATGTTACCCTATAAGGAAATGAAGACGAGTGTGGGGGGAGGAGCCGCGGCCGTCGCGCGGGCGCTGTTGCTATGAAGCAAATGGACTTGATTGACAGGCGCGGGGCGGGACATATGAAAGGCTGCTGTCTGGGTTTTACGGAGCGTAAAGAAGGGAAGCGGATCGAGAGAGTGGGAGGAAAAGTAGATTGGCAGCAGGAAGAGCTGAAGAATAAAAGCGAGAGCAATGAGGAGGAAGGATTAATGTGGGATGCAATAATGTAACAGGAGGGTGTCTCCCTGCTCGTCGCTACGCCGCGCACGTTGGCCGGAAGTGTCTCCGCAGCACCGTCGGAGCCACCCGGCCCAGTTCTTCCCGTCCCCGAGTCCAGTTGTGCCTCCATCCAAGTTGTGGAAGGAGATTTCAGAGCGATGGCGGGGAGCAGCGATATGCTGAAGCGACATTATTGATGTGGAATGACCCGGCATCGGCCTAGTTAGGTGTGAGCTGCCCCCCCCCTCCCCCCCCGGAGCGTAGCTACAGATGCACGCGCCTTCCAACATGTCTCCTCAGACCCTCGCCGCTGCTAACTGACCTGAAAAGCTCCAGCTAGCTCCAGCTAGCTCCAGCTAGCTGGCTCGCTCTGGCCAGACCAGCACACGCACCTACGACCCTTAGCACCAGCGGCGTGTCCTCAACACGCCTGACGACGTGCACAGAACGGCCGAGCGTTCCTCCTCTCTGAGGTCAGAAAGGTCAGGAAACAGACCCCGGTTTATAGAGGGGCCGTTGCGATGAGTCTGACACGGCTCCCAGGAAAAGGCCGACTGACGAACACGAAGGCACGGTTGCTCCTGGCAAGTATTCCCGCTTCTATTTTGGGCTGGCAGAGGGAGCAGGAACAGCCGGGGTTGTCCATTCTCCTGCTAGGCTGTAATCTGTTTCTGTGCAGAGCAACAACAATACGGCGCGTCGTGATTGGTCGCTGAATCTTCTCGATTCTACATGTCAGCTAATGTAACCTCTGCTGTGGCTCCACCAATGAGCTCACATCTGCCATCTCAGCCTTCCCTGGAGCCGTCTGAGCATCGAGCAGCACAGATTCTTAACGGGCGGATTTCCACCCAAAAGTGGCTCTTGGCTGTTGCCGAAATGTCGAGAAAAGGGATCATGTGACCAGATTTGATCATCGCTCCACCGTCTATTCACGCTCTGTCGCTCCTTTCACAGCACAGAGCTCTTTATTCCTTTCTACATTAATAAGAACGTAATGATGTCAGCTCCTCTTTTTCCATGCGGTTTGACGTGCAGGACTTGGTGCACGAGCACGTGCACGTGCGCGGCACATCCCTGTCCTGTAGACGTGTGGCTGGTTTCATCATATCATCTGAAGGTTGTGGCTCAACCGTAAGAGCGACCAAACTGCTACGTGGGCGTATGAGCGGCGCTTCAGTAAACACTGCTGCGTGTCATGCTCGTGCACGTGTGGCGTGCACGCAGGCTTCCAGCAGCTGGAATAGTCCTGAAACCGCGAGTTTGTGTTGGGATCCGCTGACGGTTTAACGTTTAAGGTTGTTTTATATCCACACTAGTCGCGTCTGCAGGTTAAAGCTTAATTATGCCGGCGGTTCTGGGCGCTTTTGCCTTTCAAAATAAAAGTCAGAACATTTATTGGTACCGATACCAGTGATATTTATCTGTGTGGCCACAAACCAGGTCCCCTTTTTTCTAAAAATGTCTTAAAAGCTTCTTTCAGAGCTCCATTTCCTGCTCTGGATATCATCTCATCGCCCGTCTATCTCTGCCCGACCTTTGTCCCTTCAGACGATTAGATTAGGAGCACTCTGTTCAAACCACCTCTGAGTAGACAGCGCTGGGTCCAGTTCAGTACACTCAGCCACTAATTGTGCCTCACATCCAACCCTGGATCCACCTCAGAGGTCCACAACATCAACGCAGAACGTGGACCTGGTGGTGGATAGAACCGGGCCTTTAAAATGGCTGCCGGGCGCGTGGCGATGACGCCATGGACCGGTGCTGCTACCGAGCGCTGGGTGGCAGAGCGACGCGAGCACGCGGCCCGAACAGAACCGGACAGACCCGGATATGGACTAGCGAGCAGGAAAGTGCTGTAAGACCAGCTCGACTGTGCATTCCCAAACCAGGATGGAGTAAAGACGCATTTTAATGTATTTCAGGTGCATTTGCCACAGTGGCATTAGCATTAGCATTAGCATTAGCATTAGCATTAGCATTAGCATTGAGCCAAGTCTGTTGAGTCTGTATTATTCTGTGTTCCACGCCACTGAAGTTGTTCCCAGTTTCGGTAGCATCCTTGTTGACCATCCCGGGTCTTTCAGTCAGGCTGCGGCGTCACAGGTGTGGTGCTCAGAAAGGTCACAAAGCTGAAAGACAGATGGCGTGTGCACAGAGCCACTCATGCACGCAGATACACTCACCCACACACTCTTAACACTCCCAAAGGGACAGAGATCCATTGTGCCACTCAGATGGCCAACCACACGTGCACGCACACACAAATGCAAAGCATAAACATGCTATTTAATCTCAAGGCTACATTATAATGCAGAACTTGGCTATGTTGACCTCACCTCGCTCTAAATAATTAGGAAGACTTTCACAGGTTAACACACGTGTTTGTTAATTAGTCACCATTTGCAGCAACTAGCAAGGAAAAAAAGATCAGTTTAAAGGATTTAGTGAAAATGATGCAGCGGTGCACAAGAGTCGGGCCGGTGCTCTCGGCTCACTCACCACCCCCCCCACCACCCCCCCTCCTTTTGCCCACTTCCTGTTGCCATGTAGGGTGGCCACGCCCCCTCCCAATGCTAAGGTGTGTGAGGATTTTCAAGGGGTCACAACGATTGTTGGTCTCTGTTGCGTTTAGGTGTGTGTTTGTGTGTCAAAGGTGGTCGCCGTGCACAACGGTGGTCGCCGTGCACAACGGTGGTCGCCGTGCACAACGGCGGTGCGGTGCACGGGCATTTGAGTCCCGGCGCACCGCACCGAGCTCGGAGGCATCGCACCCTGAATAATAGATGTGGCAGCTGTGAATGTTTAATGCACGTTGGTGCTATAGACACAAGCACATATTTCGATGCACCCTGAACCATTCGACATCATTTCCTGAAGCCTTTGACATCATTTCCTGAAGCCTTTGAGAGGGAGCTGTTAGGGCAGGAGTGTTGTACGAGCGACCTTCTCGGCGTTGTGTGCTGAAGCTTCTCCAGCTCACGTTCCTCCACTTTGGATCCTAACAGGGCTCCCAAGACAGTGTTGGCGGTCAGGAGGGACTCGTGCCACCAGCCTTCTCTGCTTTCCCCCCACCGCCCCCACCGCCCCCCCAGAACGGCCTGACCCTGGACTACGGTGGCAGCTTGTATGCAGCAGGATCCGTCCAAGGCCCAGTGGAAGCAGGCGGGCCGGCCAGCAGTGCCCCCAACGCTGCCAACAGCCTGGCTGCCCAGGTGAGTGGCTCTCTGGGCCTCTGCCCCCCCCCCCGCCCCCCCGGAAACAGGTCCTGGGGACTAAAGGGCTCACTCGTTATGTTCTCATCTTCCTTTTCGTCCACTTCTGTGTGTTTGGAAAGATGCAGAGATGTTGAGACGCTGGCGGTGGAGACACACGCCGCTACGGCGCCGTAAATGTCCGAGTTAGGAGCTCACCACACAGTTCTTTGTTTGTTTGTTTGTTTGTGGCTCATCCTCCACTCGTATGAAGCTCCAAATATTGAATGGAATTCTGATTGACACTGATGCTGATAACGCCGCGAGAGCAGAACTATTTTTGTACGGAATATTTATTCCGTGTGAATAACGGGGCAGCAGAAGTCCGGCTCTGGAACTGTCCCGTCGCTCAAATGCTGCACCAAGAGAAATTAGAGGAGACGTGGCAGCAGGAGAGCGGGGTTCAGACCTCTGGTACCTCAGCGGGGTTCAGACCTCCGGTACCTCAGCGGGGTTCAGACCTCTGGTATCAGAGCTAACAGAGACGTTCCTAGCTAAGATGTTGGTTAGGAACGTCTCTCTCTCTAACCCTAACCCTGTTAGTTAGCAAATTCATCAGTTCTGTGTTTGGTCTGTGGTTTCCCAGAAGAACCTGCCCGACTTCAACACCTCATTTCGTTTGTGCTGATGAGGATTTTAATTCTTAGTTTTATCCTGAACGGTGGCTACGGCGTCCTGGGGTGACCCGATATGTTCTTGATTCTAATGTGATCTTCCTTCGGTCCTGTCCCTGTCGCCCAGCAGTCGGATGGCTCCTCCCAGCTGGACGGTCAGTCGGGGGTCGGCTCAGGAGGAGGTGGTGCTGGAGGAACTGCAGGGGTCGACTCCGACGATAAGGGGACCCCTAAACGCCTCCACGTGTCCAACATCCCCTTCCGCTTCAGAGACCCCGACCTTCGGCAGATGTTTGGGGTGTGTAGACCGAGACGTTCTGACGTCAGCAGGGCGACCCGAGGGTCTCCACAATGTGGTGCAGAAGGCCAGGGGCTCGGCAGTGCTGCCACCTGCTGGCCAGAGATGGGACTACACCTATGATGCCTGTTCAGCCTTCTTTTTCTCCTTTTCCTCCATTTTCAGCAATTTGGCAAAATCCTGGATGTTGAGATCATTTTCAACGAAAGGGGATCCAAGGTAGAGCGGTTTCACCGAGCATCTCAGTAGACCTCGTTCATCCGTAGCGACCGCTCACCCCTCGTCTCTTCGCCCCGCAGGGTTTCGGTTTTGTAACGTTTGAGACGAGCGCGGACGCAGAGAGGGCCAAAGAGAAACTTCACGGTACGCTGGTGGAAGGACGTAAAATCGAGGTAACTTCCTGCCCCCGCAGCTCCCCCTCCCCCCTTCAGCTTTCAGTTGTACGCAACAGCAACCATTCTCTCCTCTGTTTCCCCTCCATGTCTATGAGAATGCGTTGGTCGTGGTCGTCTGTGCCCAGAGGCCCCGGGTGGCTGTGTGTCCGACTCTAACCTCTGGCTTCTGAAGGCACTTCCTGTGGATGCTGATGCTCTTTGTTGTTGTTGTTGTTGTTGTTGTGAGCTGTCCGTTGCACCTTGGTCTGAAACGCTGTGTGGATTGCAACCGAGCATGCTGGGTGGCGTGGGCTACACGGCGGCATGGCTGGAGGCACGCCGGCGTGACGGGGCCGTGCTGGCGAGCTCTGCTTCTGTCACCGCATGTCGGATCTTTTTGTTTTGGTTTTCCCGCCTCATCGCCACCGTCATCATCACCATCATCTCCTCGTCCGTGGTCACGACGCGTGGCTCTTTTGATTGGTGGTTGTCTTTATGGGCAGGCAGTTTTCTCGCCGCCTCGTTCTTTCCTCTGAAACATGCTTGCTGGTTGCTGTCAGAGGCTCCTGTGTGTTGCATGGGTGGATGGCGGGGCTGGTGTCGGTGGCTCGCCGCGCTTCCCTTCACGTCACCGCTGCCTCCGGGCAGCACTTTTGCTTTTCCTTCTGTTGACGGGCGCCTGGACGGATGCATGACCGGGCGTTTCCAGGGGTCCTTTAGGCCGCCGCGCTGCTGTGAGAAGTGTGGCGTCGTTTCTGATGCTGACGTTTCATTTCAGATGTCAGACGGGAAAACAAATGAAAGAAACTTTGATTGCACACACTTTCATCCCCCACTCCTGAGCAACAGAGCAGCAGATCTCTCGGAAGTGCGTTTTGTTGTGATATTCTTTCTTTTCCGTGCGTTTCCGTCAGCATGGGCTCGGACGCCAGCAGCAAATGGCCGTCCGGTTCAAACCCGCGCATACGTTCGCCATTTGCCCTGGCGCTTGATGTGACAGCCGCGGTTTCCTTTTGTAGCCGCTCCCGAAGCTTCCGTGCATGGTGTCGAATGTCGTGCACTCTGTGTCCGTGTGTGTGCAGCAGCATTGTGGGGGGAGAATGAACACGTGAGGAGAGCGCACGGTTCTTCCCTCTCCTTTACTTTCCCATCCTCCATCTGTCTTTTCTTCCTTCACCGTGCCAGTCCGTCCGTCTCCCCCGGTGTGTGTGTCCACTCTCTCTCCTGCCCCCTGCCCCCCCCCACATATTCCTGTCCATTCCTTCTCCTATCATGGTCCTGTCCCACCACTGAAGCAGCTGTGATCCTGAGTGAAATATCCAATAACCAAATAATGGATTTCTGTCGTTCTCTGCTTTCATGTCTTTGCTCCTTTATTACCCCTTTGATTTGTGTTTTTAGTGCGTTTGTGAAAGTGGAGGCTAGGTTGTTGTCCATCGGCGGGTTCTTGTAGGTACCTGTTGACCGTGACCTGTCACTGGCTCCCCCTCCGCCACAGGCTGGGGGGGGGTCGCTCCTCATTACCTCGTTTGTTCATGTTTCTTTTTTGGTTCATCATTTCTTTCTTACATATGTTTTCTCTATTTCCCTGATGATTTTTGTATGTTGTTGTTGTTGTCAGTCTCCACGGTAACTGCTCGCGTGTCCTCACGCCGTTTCCCTGGCAACGGTAAGTTGTGTACACATAGCATCATCTTTGAATGACCCCCCCCCCCCCACCCCATCGGACCATAGTTGAAATAAAATGCACCCAATTGAAGAACTCATTTCCTGGAGGGAGATTGATTGATTGACTGATTGATTGACGGGCAGAATCCGATTGGCTAATCCTGTGACTGATTGGGGAGTTGGTGAATGAAATTACCCGTGATTAGCCAGTGACCGCATGGCATCAAACAGATCAGGCCACTTGTGTAACTGAATGTCGTGCATCTCTCTGCAACTATGACTACCACTTTTACGCACTCATTCCAACCACCTCTAACTGCATCTAGCATCGATCCAGAGCTGTGTCCTGCATGGTCGACTCTCTCTCTGGTCATCTCTATGACGTCATAGTACTACGTCATCTCTGTGTCATGTGTCAGCCAGTAGTTGCATTTGTGCACCTTAGTGGGGCAGCATGTTGAAGCATGATTGCTATTGTAGCTCCAGCTGGAGACCAGGGCGACCGTGTGTCCCACCTGCTGGTTCACTCCTGTATTTGATCATTGCTTCCTGCAGACGGCCGTCGCGGTGCAGCTCTTTAGACATGGCGCCTGTGTTTTATGGGATGTGGATGATCGCGGCGTGCCCCTCCACATGCCAGACCATTGAATTGACACGTCTCCGCTCACTAAGACAACACAAACGCTGTCAGCAGAGTAATGGGGAGGAGAGCAGTTGTGCCCCGGATCACCACAGATTTTCCTTCTTCGTAGTTTTCTAGAAAGAGGCGTCTTTTCCTCTCCGGATCAGTTCGGACCGGCTGGTGTGTGTTAGTGGTTGTTGCTTTCTGGTGGGAGACACTGATGCCCGGCAGTGTTTCACAACCACGGTTTATTCCAATTGTTTTCCTTTGTTTGATTTCTGAGGAATGATGCTATCGCACACGCACACACACACACACACACACACACACACACACACACACACACACACACACACACCACCATCCTCTGTCTGTAGACTTCTCTTTCTGTGTTTTTACTCTTGCTTCATTTCTTTCTTCCTCATTTCTCGACTGTTTGCTCATGAATAGTGAGATCCTGTGTGTGTGTGTGTGTGTGTGTGTGTGCGTGTGTGTGTGTGTGTGTGATGTCGTTGGTCTTCATTAGAGATTTGCACATTTGGACGTGTTGTTCTCCACCTCATGTCTGTGTGTTTCTGTCTCTGGACTGGCTCCTCCTGCATCGCTCTGTTTCTGTCTCCTCCTCTTCCTCCTCCTCCTCCTCCTCTTCCTCCTCTTCCTCCTCCTCTTCCTCCCTTTTCTGTGTGACGTGTTTGATTGGGTGGGCTGCCAACCCGTTTTTGTTTTGATTGGTCTGTTGTTGCATAAGATGCTTGCTGATTGGCTCGCCGCTGGTGATGTGATGCACTCTCGACTGGCTGTGTATAATTTGAGTTTGACCTCTTTGGATTTTGTTGCCTTGTGTTTACTCGACATATCTGCTGCTTAATTCAACTTCTTCCCCTCCTCCTTTTAAGGTAGCAATGGAATGGTCTTGGATTTCTGTTTGAATGCTTTCAATTTCAAATATTTTTTCTTTGTTCTGTGCTCCAACAGTGGCGTTGTTGTGTGTGCCTGAATCCTCACCAGAGTAAATCTGTGATCTTAATATCTTTTTTTTTCCTTGAATAGAAGTGCATGAATCAGTTACCATCGCTGGTCAGCAACAGAATTAACTCTAAATTCAGCTATTTTAAAAACTGTAGCGGCACCTGACGCTCACAGACCAGATTTCTGGAGCCTGCCAAGGGTGACCCGGTGTTTTGCTAATGCTAAAACTGCTAATGAGACTCAGCCCAATTTGAGAATTCCTCAGCTCTTCTTCACGTGTTGTATTTGGGACGGTGAAAGCGTTTTTTTCTGGTGTTAAGGTCAACAACGCCACAGCCAGAGTGATGACGAACAAGAAGATGACCACCCCTTACGCTAACGGAGAGGGGCTCGCCGCGCTGCCATACGGTAACACGGCGTTGGACCAGCGGGTCCTGCAGCTCGCTGCCCTCGTCTTTGCTAGCGTCAGCCGAGCGAATACACGAACGCAGACCTGACGCGTGTCATTCTTTTCTGTTGACCACAGCTGGATGGAAGCTGACTCCCATGGTCGGAGCCATGTACAGTCCTGAACTCTACACAGGTGTGACCTCAGAAATGGCCGCCGTGCTGCGTTGGACGGGTGAATCTTCATCTCTGCCTTTCTCTCCATCAGTACCTGGCTTCCCCTACTCCGCCGCTGCCGCTGCCGCTGCCACTACTGCCGCCACCATCCGGGGAGCTCACCTGCGGGGTCGTGCTCGGCCCGTCTACAGTGCAGTCAGGGCAGCGGTGCCCCAGCCGGCCATCCCTACTTACCCAGGGTAAAAACACGACTGCCCCCCATGACTTTAGATAGAAGTGACGGACGCTGTGCATGTCTGAACTCACTTCAATTCATGATTGTGCATGCTGTGTGATTGAAAACATTTGAATTTACATGTAGACATTGATAGCTGGCGCAGCTGAAATACCATTTCCTTGTACCTCATGTGGTCATAAGTGCAGTCGTATATTTCTAGACGTATAAATGAGTACTCCAGTACTTGTATTTACATACAAAGAGGTGGTATTTTGCCTTGCATGTTGCACGGTGTGTAATAATCTCACTCTCTTTTCTCTTCTCTCTTTCACAATCTGTTTGGCACTTTTTTCACGCCTTCCCCTCTTTTGTCACTCTCATTTGTTGTTTCGCGCATCGGCCACACGGTGGCGCATCACACCTCTTTTTTTTTTTGTTCTTCCTTTGCCTCTCCACCACCGTTCCTTTGTGCTGTCTCCTTCCCTTCCTCCTCTCTCCTTCTCTCTCAGTGTGATGGCCTATCAGGATGGCTTTTACGGTGCCGCTGACCTCTATGTAAGTATATACCTCCACTCTCTACGGCCTCACCCCCGTTTCCCCCCTGTTGCCTGTGGGTTTTCAAGTGTGAAATGACAGAAGGACCAAACCCGTAGAGACGTATACTTGCCCAGTCTTTTCGTTTTGCACGTGTAGGAATTTGCCGTTTAAACCTTTATGGCTCCAAAAGGCTCCAAAGCCAACAGGCGCTCCTGTGATCTCCACAGATTACGGGGAGAGCGTCGGCGCTCCGGTGACGGCGCTCGTCCACGAGTAGACTCCTCTAGGGTTGGCTTCTGTGCATTTGTGAGTTGGTGTGTACTAATGTGATTATCTGTATGTGTAACGGTGTGTGTGCGCGTGTGTGTGAGACCAGGTTGACAATAGCTGTTTCTGTTCTCTCTGTAGACTAGTGTTTCAGGACATTAGTGGCAGATTGGCCCAGGTAGGGTTTCCGCTCTCTGAGAGCCAGTGTGCATCCTCCTCGTCTCAATGACTGCGTGCTGCTAGACATTATTGACCATCTGAGATTGAAATGCCTTATCTGTCTTCTTCTACTAACTCACTGGATTCTGACATGTGTGGAGTTGCGGAAGGGGGAGTTAGGAATCAAGCGGGATGGAACCTAAACGCTCCGATCACATTAGAGCTCCGGGGACGGACGTGCATCCGTGGCGAGATCAAAGGTCGATGAATAGGGATTTTAAGGGTTCTGGTGGAGCGCAAAAGCCGCCGCTTTTATCCCCATTTCTGGCTGCCTCCCATTTTATTCTGTTCTGAGGAGTAAATCAAATTCTCTTGAGTTCCTCCCCGAACGTGATGGAATTAAAAATCTGCTTTCATTCAACATCAGCTGCGTTTTCCCTTTGATCCACGGTCCCTCGTTCTGACATGAAGAACATGGAGTCAGATCGCTGCCACAAGTCGCCCGCACGTCACACCGCACGTCCCCTGCACGTGCACACGCGCAGCACGTGCGTTGACCTGCGCCGTGCTCTTGGGGCGCCGCCGAGTGCCCGTGAGCGCCGTGTTGCCCCGGGTGTGGCGCCACGGGGCGGCGTCTCCCCGCCGCTGGCGCCGAAGCTTCTGCCTCCAGGTCAGCAGGGCGCCTCGGCCGGCTCGCCGTCCACGCGCTCTTCTGGGGGGCGGAGACGGCGACCGTGGTAACGGACCCGCGGTGTGATGTGCACGTGAGCTGTGGCCGTGATCCGGCTCCGTAGGACGTAGAGAAGTGGAGGAAACCAGGCTGGACTTATCATCTGCCCATCCAAACCCCTTCCAGGAACCTCCCTGTGTTTCACCTGTGGCATGCTAACTGAATCAGTGTTGGCATGTTGAGTACTGACCAGGCTGACCCCCCCCCCCCACCCCCCCTCTGTCAGTAGTCTTTATTTCACTCGTTTGCTGTTGATTTCTACTCCAGTTGAGAACTGAAACGGAAGCAGCCGTTGCTCTTTTCCGTCTCCTGATTTTCCTTATATGCTCCTTCCCTCCTCCTCTGCACCCCCCCCCCCCCATCCACCCCCCCGCCTCCCTCACATAGCAACTGTTGCTCCTGAATGTGGGGACCTGGTCATGACTGATCCTCTAGGGTAGAGTGGTTGGTGTGTGTTTGTTTTATTCTTTGAAGGAGAAAAATGAAGCTAATCACTGTTCTGAGGCTTGGGAACGCACGTGTGTGTGTGTGTGTGTGTGTGCGTGTGTGTGCGTGTGTGATCGGCTGACTTCTTACACCTGTAGTTCATTTTGTGTCGTTCATCAGCTGTTCATTCAGATATTGACGCAATCATCCTGCCCCCCCCATGACTGTCGGGGGGGGCCGGGGCTCGGCGGATGGATCTGGTCTCTCTCCCTCCGTCAGCAACTCACTCTCAAAGCACTTTAGATGTAATGAAGCTGGTTTGGTTTAGCGTGAGATGCGTTTGCATCAGCAGTCCTGGGGGGGGAGAACCACCCAGAGCCTGAGCTGCACCCCCGTGAATGCCCGACTGCACCAGACTAGTCAGTTGTGCCGACTGCTTGTTAATCTTCCGCTCTTTCCTCAGCAGTTTTCCTCACACTGTAACAAGTAGCTTCACTGTTAGCCTGCTAGTTTTTACCAACTAGTTCTGACTGGTAACAAGGATTCACTCTTTTGTTCTGCACCCCCCCATTGTCTTTGTTCTCCATCACATCTTTCCCCCCCCCCGTCTCTCTGACCCATTACCACCACACAGGGGGGCTACGCAGCGTATCGTTACGCCCAGCCGGCCGCCGTAGCGACCCCGGCGGCGGCCGCCGCTGCAGCGGCAGCGTACAGCGACAGGTGAGATACGAGTGGGAGCAGCACGCCCTCACCCCCCCCCCCCCCCCCCCCCACCTCACCCCCCCACCCCCCCACCTCACCTTCAACAGTGTCAATGTTCTCTGTTGCAGTTACGGGCGGGTTTACACGGCGGACCCCTACCACGCCGCGCTCACCCCTGCTGCCGCCGCCGCCGCTTATGGCGTCGGAGCCATGGTGAGACCTCAAGGCTGAATGAGGGAGGGGGGGAGGGAGCAAGGGGAGGAGGGAGGGGAGGAGGGGGGAGGGGAGGGATAGGAGGGAGGGGAGGAGGGAGGGAGGAGGAGGAGGGAGGGGGAGGGAGGGGAGGGAGGGGAGGAGTTATTATAGTTATTGTAGAGTTATTAATAGTTACAGAGTTATTACAGAGTTATTACAGAGTTATTATTTGTAGAGTTGTTATTTCTTGTACATCAGTTCATGAGCTGCAACTTGTATTTCAGTTTACATGATTTAAATGTGAAACTTCCCCCCCCCTTCCCCCCCCCACAGGCCACACTCTACAGGGGGGGCTACAGTAGATTTGCCCCTTATTAAAGACACTACATTTCCCAGGAGCTCCGTGGAATTCCTCTCCCAGAGTTCCCCTCTGCCATGGAGGACGACTGCACCAATTTTAAAGTGTGGATTTACTGACAACGCTGATATTTCAGATCAACCCCCCCCTCCAACAACCCCCCCCCCAACAAACAACCCCCCCATCCCTACATTTTCCTGTTACTACACAGTAGAAGAACGATGTATTAAAGACTGACAGACGGCCTTGAGATTAGCAAGAACAGAAGATCCAGAGACGACACCTCCCCCACCACAAGGCTGTATTATAACCCCCCACCACCCCCACCACCCCGGGAGCACAAGACTTGGGATTCCAGATGTTCAACCATGCATGTGAAACATCTGGCTGCTGCGTCTCCTGCACCCCCTCGACATTTACAGAGAAACTGTCCACAAAGCATCGACCCCCGGGCCCCCGGCCCCGCCCCCCGGGCCCCGGGCCCCGCCCCCCGGGCCCCGGCCCCGCCCCCCCCGGACCTCAGCGATTCCTCCTCAGATGGAAAGAGGACGACGGAGAGGAGGAAGAGTCATCGGAGCTGTTCCTTACCTCAAGTTTTCTTCGGATGTGGGAAAGTTGAACCTTTAAATTGTTCTGATATGCAAGGAAATTAGCTTAGAGGAAACCAAGAAACGAGCTGATTATTATGGGAATTCTCCTCCTTATCAACCCTTCTGTGACTGAGCAGCTGCTGTTTATAGGAAACGTGTAGATTCAACAGTGGAAGATCAGAATATGCATCTTTCCAATATTGTGACACACCTGTACTCTCACCTCACCCTCCTCTTGCACAAGACCCCCCCCCCCCCCCCCCCCCCCCCGGAACACTAGGAAAACCTGCACTAAACTCCCAAACCACCTTTTTTATCTTTAGACTCTAAACTTTCTGCTGGTAACCTGGAGGTTCAAGTATCCGTTAATGGTTTATGGTAGAGATTAACCCCCCCCGTAGATAAAAGTCCGACACTTTAAAAGTCTTCCTGAAACGAGCGTTTTTGATAACGTCTTCATGCAGCAGATAACGAGCAGCAGGAGACAGTAAAACATTGGACTTCTTCTCTTCTTCTCTGTGCATCCGTCTCTCGTATTCTCCGTTTCCAAATGTGGCTTTTTTTGGCTTTTGTTTCGTTCCAAAGATTTGTAGAAAGCACATTTTTCTGCAGTATGTATAAATATATCATCTTTGTTTGATTATGATTATTCTAATTATTGATTGTCACCATCATTCTATTCCTCTTCTCTTCCTTTACTCTTTCATCTCATTTGATTTCATTAAAGTTAAGGTTGTATTTTTAACTCTTTTTTTAAGTTTCCCTTATAAGGAAAGCTGGCGCCAACAGTGACGTACGTGCACGAGACCCATAGTGACGTACGTGCACGAGACCCATAGTGACGTACGTGCACGAGACCCATAGTGACGTACGTGCACGAGACCATCAGGTGTTTGGAAAATGAAAAACTGACTCAGTTTGAGTTTTTTCCCATTTGGCTGAAGTGGCTTCTGCGTATTTGATCATAGGAGCCTCCCCTGGCCCTGACCCTGACCCTGACCCTGGCCCTGACCCTGACCCTGGCCCTGACCCTAACCCTGACCCTGACCCTGACCCTAACCCTGACCCTGACCCTGGCCCTAACCCTGACCCTGGCCCTGACCCTGGCCCTGGCCCTGACCCTGACCCTGACCCTGGCCCTGACCCTAACCCTGACCCTGGCCCTGACCCTGGCCCTGACCCTAACCCTGACCCTGACCCTGGCCCTGACCCTGGCCCTAACCCTGACCCTGGCCCTGACCCTGGCCCTGGCCCTGGCCCTGACCCTGACCCTGGCCCTGACCCTGACCCTAACCCTGACCCTGACCCTGGCCCTGACCCTGACCCTGACCCTAACCCTGACCCTGGCCCTGACCCTGACCCTGGCCCTGACCCTGACCCTAACCCTGACCCTGACCCTGGCCCTGACCCTGACCCTGACCCTGACCCTGGCCCTGACCCTAACCCTGACCCTGGCCCTGACCCTAATCCTGACCCTAATCCTGACCCTAACCCTAACCCTGACCCTGGCCCTAACCCTGACCCTGGCCCTGACCCTGACCCTGGCCCTGACCCTGACCCTAACCCTAACCCTGACTCTGACCCTGGCCCTGACCCTAATCCTGACCCTAACCCTGACCCTGACCCTAACCCTGACCCTGGCCCTGACCCTGACCCTGGCCCTGGCCCTGGCCCTGGCCCTGCCCCTGACCCTGGCCCTAACCCTGACCCTGGCCCTGACCCTGGCCCGTGTGCTGGTGTGAGCGCCCATGTTCTGTGCGCCGTCCTTACGTTTGAGTCCCCACATTTCAGTGGTTAAACCCGTCGGCTCCACTCTGGTTATCAGCTCAACTATCCTGAAATATACCGTCAACTAACTAGCAGGCAGGCAGATAAACGGCTTAGCTGGAGATAAACGGGACAGTCTGGGACGCGATCTGTGATGTTGACATTTTTGTTTGTTGCCTTTTTTTTTTTTTTTCAAGCCTGATATATTTTTCTGACACAAATTCAAAATGTCTTTTCTATTTAATGTTCTGTTTAAAAAAAAAAAGATTCATGACATTAAACATTTCTTTTTAAATATCTCAATGGTAGTCTACTATAGAATGTGTTCTGAATAAAAAGAAGAAAAAAAAAAAACTAGCCAAAGATGCTAAAGGTCCTCGGCATGCTCTGATTAACCAGAAGCCTTCGGGCGAGACCGACCAGACGTGAGACAGAAACACAGATGGAGGCGAAGGCATGGACAAACCAGCATGAGTGATACCCGTCAAGTTAAGGAAAACAGTTTTGCATGACTCTTGTGTCCTTTATATTTGATTTCTGTGCAGACCAGCCAGGTGCATCCTGGTCTACAGCAGCTGGCAGCTAGCAGACGCAAGCTAGCAGACGCAAGCTAGCAGACGCAAGCTAGCCAACAACAGAGAGCACAGGGCAGTTTGGCGGAAAGGCCCGATGACACAAAATGGCTGAAAACACCAACATTTTTCTGTCACGGTATTCTTGCGTATGTAATATAGTGAATGATATCGATTCTTCATAGTTGCTCTGGTTTTTTAGCAACCTTCTGTCATGTCCAAACACCTTGCCATGACTGTTTTTTGTTATTGAATGTTCATATAAAATGCTTTATATAAAAACGTTTTGTTGTGATCCCGCTCTCAGTTGCTTTCCTTCATCAGTCCATTGAATGTCCTGAATATTACTGGGAATTAAGGAGGAAGAGTCCAGAAATAGCTGCTGTCGTTGGGGGTTTCAAGCTGTGTCGAGTTGAAAAAGAGGAGATTTGGGAGGCTGGAATCTTCCTGCTGATCTGCAGGTCGACCTAAGCGTGATTAAGCCTCATTTTTTTAACAACATTTGGAATCTCAGGGAAAATCCTGTGATAAACATGTCAATGACGAGTGAGTGCGCGTCCCCCTGAGCTGCTGGCTATGCTAACGCTCGCTAACCCTTTTATGATGATGAGACCTTGAGGAACATCTTCAAACCTCGTTAAACAAATGTCAGAATCGAGGAAAAGGATCAGAAGTGCGAGCGCAGAAGGTCTCTTTAGATCTTTAGATCCATCATCCGCATCTGCCACATCCACAAAATCTATTTTTAGGACAGAAAGAAGGTCCCTTAAATCTCCTTTCTTGGCCGTTCTGGTTTAAACTTGAGCGAGTTGCCGTGACGACGGCTGCACGTCTGGTTGCAGCTGGGGCCGATCCCAGCTCCACGTGAGCGTAAGCAGGCTAAACCCCTGAACGGGTTGCTGATTTGGTAGTTTGGTGCCTTGCTTGTGGGCACTTCGGCAGTATTCTGGCATCCCCCCACGACACAAAACACCCTCCAAGCTTCCGTGTTTTGTCCAGACTGGGGAAGCTGCCCCTGCCCTGACTAAAGCTGCCCCTGCCCTGACTAAAGCTGCCCCTGCCCCACGTGAGGAAATAGTTGTTATTTAAGGTAGTTTATGGATATTTTCTGTATTATATTCTTATTCTACTTATTATTGTTTCCAGGACTTAAATGCAGCTTTTAGGTTATTATGAAAGACTCAACTCGTCCTTATTTACGTTGAACTTCTTAATAATGTCGTCGTTTGGGTGAAACACGTGCACGTGCACGTGCCCCGCTCTAACTTATCTGGGGGTTTGTCCATCTCTGGATTTTGTTCTCAGGTTTTTTCTATTGTTGAGCCAAAGCGGGAATTAGCCCACTTGTGTGTTTTCTTTACATTCTGGTCTGTCTTGTGCTCGTGCACGTGCACGTGCTCGTGCTCTGGTTGAGGCTCTCTCCACGATTGTTCCTGATTCTTCCCACAGCTTTGGGAGTCTGGATCTTGTTGATGGGGACAGTCTGCCTTGTTTTCTGAATTTCCATTTTTGCTGTTTTTGAACCTTTTGAATCACCTTCAGCTCGTTCCACACCCGGACCCTGGACCCTGACCCTAACCTGGACCCTGAACCGGACCCTGGCCCTGACCCTAATCTGGACCCTGAACCGGACCCTGGCCCTGACTCTAACTTGGACCCTGACCCGGAACCTGACCCTAACCTGGACCCTGGCCCTGACTCTAACCTGGACCCTGACCCGGACCCTGACCCTAACCTGGACCCTGGCCCTGACTCTAACCTGGACCCTGACCCGGACCCTGACCCTGTTGGTGCTGGAAGAAGCCTCAGAAACACAGACAGAAGTTTGGGGAAGTGTTTATTTCATCTTTAAGGACCAGCTAACCATAAATGCTCATTTCCATTCAGACCATAAAAATATATAGATTTTATCTTATAAACATTTGTACATTAAAGATAGCTGAGGGGGTGGGGGGGTGAAGCCACCAGGAGGGCTCTACACGATGCCGTACTTCGCCAGGTCGCTCAGCTCCATGTCCCCAAACGCTTCCCAAGGACAAACCACGGTGATGTCCGTGCCCAGACCCTCCATTCCTGGGATGTCATCGCCAAAGCTGGAAAATAGAGAAGCTTTTAGTTTTTTGAACAAGATGTGAAACAGCTCTGGCTGCACGCGTGCTAGCAGCCGCCTGAGCCGAGCCGAGCCGAGCTCTCACCCCTTCTGGCCTGGTTTGGGAGCCTTGCTCTTGAAGGTGCGAGCGGTCCTCTGCTTGAACTTGGGAGGAGCCTTCTTGTCGGCGGGGGTAGCAACGGCTGTGTCGGCCATCTTTTCTTTGTTTGCTACGAGAAGAACCAGGAAGAGGTCAAGTGTAGCACTAGTTACCCATCTTTGACTAGTTGTGGTCCGTTGTGGTTGGCGCTGGAACTAATAACGCTCACTAAGCAGATTTCAAACTAAACAAATGATTATGAAACGCTTTAATCCCAAAGTTTAAATGCCAGCAGTCCCAGTTTAGTGTCAAGACCTCGTTCCTTCTCCCCTCTCTGTCCTCACTATTCCGCTGGTAGTTCACACGGTAGTTTAGCGATTTATAAAGTCCTTCCTGGACAGAAGGTGGCGTTTAAATATTACAAAACAGAGACAATAAAACAAAAACTCGGGGGAAAAAGGACAAATTCTACTAAAAACTAAAGTTACTTGTGAGGTAACGTTCAGCCTAACTACGACAATCATTAGGGAAAAAGGCTCTTCCCCAAACAAAGGCCCCAACAGGAGCACCGGTTCTGGTCCGAGGAAGGAAGCTGGGTGAGTGTGAGGTCTTACCTGTGTTTGAGTGGCTGCTTGTCTGCTGCGTTGGTGTGGTCCTGACTGAGACGCTCCCTCCCTTTATATCCACCCCGACACTTAATCCCCTAAACTGCTCATCCAGACTTGGCACGTGTCCGTCGTTTTGATCTGACACCTTTCCTCTTACGGGGGGGGCTCAGGGGTTTAGCTCAGGCACAGAATGATCTGCTGGATGGTTTATGTAACCACAACATGACGCAGGTGCACAGGAGAATCATCAACTCTCAGTTCTTTCTCCTTTTCTTTGGTCTTCCTTCCCGCCAACAATCATTTCTGCTATTTTACTGAAGCTCAATCTCGGATGGAACCATAAACGTGTGAGTGGAGCTCAGGGTTTGACTCTCACATGGGGCCATGAGGCAGCGGATTAAGAGCTGACCAGCTAGCTGAGCCTTATCTGGCACTAAGTGACCATCACCTGCGTGGTGCTGCCCCTCTTACATCACATGTTCCAGATCCTCGTGTGGACCAAAACAGACCAAAACAGGATCGCTCCTACGTCACCGCCGCCGCCGCCACACAAAGGTGGAAATCTGCCTAAACAATTGTGCTCGTGTCAAAGTGCTGAGTCACATCATTGATCACCATCAGGGCGTTTTTATTTTGCTGTGTCAGAACACGGAAGCAGGTGGAGAAAAGTGGGGAAAGTAGCAAGAGAAGGTGGCACAAAGCTCGGTGGCCTTTGAGAGGGCACCATCCCACGTTTCTGACTGGAAGTAAATGTTTCGGTTTGGTTCCCGGGTTCAAGATTCACTCATAAAAAGGAATTCTTGATATTCATCAGGGTCCAGGATGGTTCCTGGGGCCCATCCTGGCAGAAGAACCTGTCTGACACCAGAGGACAAGGGGGCCAAACAAATAACTAAATGTTCGAGTTAATCACTGTTCTGTCACCTTTCTAAATTCCATTTCTTAAACCCTTAAATCGAAGCCTGCTTTTGACTATCTCGTTATCCTTTATCCCTCCTATTTGTGGCTGAGCTTTACAGAAAAGAAGTCGGTCACCAAAGATGGACGGAACATCTAAGGGGATTAAGAGATCAGGGCAGCAGGGAGAAGCACCTGAGCAGGGAGGAGCCCAGGCCCACCACCACCACCCCTAATGCCCCACCAACGCCCCTAATGCCCCACCAACGCCCCTAATGCCCCACCAACACCCCTAATGCCCCACCAACGCCCCTAATGCCCCACCAACGCCCCTAATGCCCCACCAACACCCCTAATGCCCCACCAGCCTCACCAACACCACCCATCACCCACTATCACTGAGGCTTTTTATAACTCAGCCTTTACTATAAATATGTTTAGTGTTAGATGGCTAAAAATAGAACAGCCTGCTTTGAAGTCTTGAAGAGGTATATTAGAAAGGAGATGTACAACATTATATATAAGTTAAAAAAAAAGAAAAGACATAAAACTAATGAAAAAGGATTATTTGCTTTTAAATGTTGTGAAAGCAGCTCTGAGTTCCAACTATTGTCGTAGTTGTCGTGATTCCAACTACTGATACTACTGATACCATAAAACCTACACAGGAAGGACGCACTGGTTTGGCTCTAACTCCGCTGAGGTCCTCTTCAGAGGGTTGGGGGGTTCCAAGGGTGAGTGAAGCATAACTAAATCTGAAGGTTCCGCTGAGTTGGGACCCTGCAAGATGGAAAGAAGCTTCATCTCCACCTCCAAAAGGAGTCCCATGCTAATGCAGAGGTGTTCACTCAGCGGGGGTTTTAGCAGTTTAACAATTAGTGTTGATGGTTTTACAATCTTTTAAACTAGTTGAACAAAAGGTGTCGTCTGCTGTTCAGGTGGGATCAAACTTGGTCAACAGATGCTGCAGGAACCACACTAGAAGATAAACTGAATTCTTCTGTGGGCGAGACTCTGGCGATATTTTAACGGTAGAAAATCAAGTTCCCAGGGTCCAGAACAATGCAGTTTATTTCTGCTCATTCTCTTTGTCTCTGCGTGGTGGTTGACCGAGCTATAACTCAACAGCACTCTCCTCCTTTTTTAGCACATGTTTTTGAGTTGAAAGAATGTCTGAATAAAAGAGGAAGAAACTAGTCGGATCCTAATATAATCAGGTATCCCCAAATCTTTTTCAAGCTAGAGTTCTTTTGTCTCTTACTGTATTCTTATAAACTAAGAAGGCACCAAAAAAGGCAGAAACTACCCAAAATCTGATGAACAGGAAGCCCGTCAATGGAAAGGTCTGAACTTTGAATGCTTTTCACCCTGGTTCCTGGTCAGAAAGGTGTTGGATGGGTGGCGGTTGCAGCCCCCCTGTGGTGAGTGCTGTGAAGTGCAATGGCACAGGCATCCAGACGGGTCTGGAGAACGGCGCTGGACCACCTGGGCTGCACAGGAGCCACCATCAGGAGGACGGGACCTCACAGACCAGCACCAAAGGGCAGCGCTGAGACCCAGTCTGGCCTCTTTCACAGTGACACGTAATCCAACGTTCCGCTTATCAGGAACACCTGGTTTGTTCACAAGAAGCCTTCCAATCAGAAAGGTTCTGCAGCCTGCGGCCATGTGGGTGACCCGGCCCCGCTGCTCTTAAACACCGTTCTGTTGCTCAGCCATTTCCTTCCCTGACGGCCCATCGGAGGAACCACATCAAATATGCTCATCACTCTCTTCCTCCTCTTCCTGGTGTCTTCTGGTAGAGCCACAGAAAAGGGTGAGTGTTCCTCTTCTCAAAGGAGATCTGACCTTCGTACATGATCATCGGTGCCTGTCTGAGACAATTCTGCCTGGGCAGCAGAATAATCCCGTCTGTCATGTGAACCTGTGACCTTGGGAATTCTAAATGTTATCATTATTATGGGTAGCGGTGGTGGCTCAGGCAGTGTGTTACTGGGCAGAGTGGGGGGGTCTCAGTCCAAGACCGGGTGTGAACAAAACTTGGAGATGTTCTGGTAACAGAGGAAGCTGCCAGGACACCCTCAGAGTGTTGCCAAAGTACCTTTGAGCAAGCTAATGAACTCTCACTGCTCAAATAAGTAACGAGCTGGCGACTGCCTTCGCCCAATTTGCGGGGGGAAGATTTGGGGGGGGGGACCCCAAAAGGGATAAAATGGTCAAGAAAAAAAAGATTTAATGTTTTAATAATTCTAACATCCTTGAACGCCTTTTCAGCTGCTTGAGTGGTTGGGCTGATTGTCCGTGACCTTCTCTTGCAGATGGTGGCCTCCTCAGGCTGACAGACACCAAGGCTGCTGAGGCATTCGTCAACTCTGCTGAAGTGGTCGTCATTGGATTCCTGGAGGTCACAAGAGACACTTGCTTAGAGAGAAACATCTGAACACAGGGCAAAAATATGCTTTCAGGCATCTTATAAACATGCCCACAAGAGCCGCTTTATGGCGCAGTTTATTATGCAGACGTGTATATAGCAGCCTCCACATGATGAGACTAATTAGCAAGTAGCGGGACTGTAATTGGCCCCAAAATACAGCATTTGTTTGCCGTCTGCCGTGGAGATGAGGGTAACATGAATAGATTTCGAAGAAGAATGTAGTTTTTCCTGCAGCCACACCTTTGGCAGCACTGCTGCTGTGAGGACTGAGGCAAGGAGCCGAGGCGAAGCCGCTGGCCAGACTCTGTGTGCGGGGGGAGAGCGTGCACTGCTTCACAGGAAATATGTATGCATCCCAGGGCTTGTGGGATTGGCACTATTGACCTTCCTGAGGACGGCAGAAAGTTCATGTAAGGGGGAGAGAGACAGGCAGGGAGCCCATGAACTGTGAGGCTGCTGGCCAAAAGGGCAAAAATAGCCAGAAGAGTGGAAATGAACCCTTTAACAGCCTTTAACAGGGTTAGTTGAAGCTAACATTAGCTCCAAATGAAGACATGAAGCACAGTTTCTGCCTTCGTTCCTTCCTGTTCTGTCACTTCATCCGTGTTCCTCCTCAACTTTTCCATATTTTCATTGTTATTTCCTCAAATTGCCCAGAACATATCAGTGAAGAACAATCAGCAGCTTACCATTATTATATATATCCTATATATTTATATAACCTGCCTTTGTGGTATTAAAAACCCTTTGATCTACTCAATATCAGATGCTCTGAACAAAATGAGCTTGTTGTTACTAAATTTCCACCCTGCTTTGCTCTTCAGGCAGAGGAGAGCCGTGGCTACCAGGAGCTGCTGGCAGCTGCAAAGCGAGTGTCCTCTGTTCCCGTAGCCCTCTGTGTGGTGAAAGAAGTTTGGGCCGAGTACAGCATCTCCTCAGACACCCTGGTCCTTTTCAGAAAGGTGCATCACAACAGCTCAGAGTTCTGGTGGTGATGATGATGGTGATGGTGATGATGGTGGTGGTGGTGATGATGATGATGGTAATGATGATGGTGATGGTGATGGTGATGGTGGTGATGACGGTGATGGTGGTGATGATGATGGTGGTGGTGGTGATGATGATGATGGTAATGATGATGGTGATGGTGATGATGGTGATGGTGGTGATGACGGTGATGGTGGTGATGGTGGTGATGATGATGGTGGTGATGATGGTGATGATGATGGTGGTGGTGATGATGGTGGTGATGATGATGATGGTGGTGATGGTGGTGATGGTGGTGGTGGTGGTGATGATGGTGATGGTGATGATGATGATGGTGGTGGTGATGATGGTGGTGATGATGGTGATGATGGTGATGATGGTGGTGATGATGATGGTGGTGGTGATGATGATGGTGGTGGTGATGGTGATGATGATGATGGTGGTGGTGATGGTGGTGGTGATGATGGTGATGGTGATGATGATGATGGTGGTGGTGATGATGGTGGTGATGATGGTGATGATGGTGATGATGGTGGTGATGATGATGGTGGTGGTGATGGTGATGATGATGATGGTGGTGGTGATGATGGTGGTGATGATGGTGATGATGGTGATGATGGTGGTGATGATGATGGTGGTGGTGGTGATGATGGTGGTGATGGTGGTGATGGTGATGATGATGATGGTGGTGGTGAGGATGATGATGGTGGTGATGATGATGGTGGTGGTGATGGTGATGATGATGATGGTGGTGGTGATGGTGGTGGTGATGATGGTGATGGTGATGATGATGATGGTGGTGGTGATGATGGTGGTGATGATGGTGATGATGGTGATGATGGTGGTGATGATGATGGTGGTGGTGATGGTGATGATGATGATGGTGGTGGTGATGATGGTGGTGATGATGGTGATGGTGGTGGTGAGGATGATGATGGTGGTGATGATGATGGTGGTGGTGATGGTGATGATGATGATGGTGGTGGTGATGGTGGTGGTGATGGTGATGATGATGATGGTGGTGATGATGGTGGTGGTGATGGTGATGATGATGATGGTGGTGATGATGATGGTGGTGGTGATGGTGATGATGATGATGGTGGTGGTGAGGATGATGATGGTGGTGATGATGATGGTGGTGGTGATGGTGATGATGATGATGGTGGTGGTGATGGTGGTGGTGATGATGGTGATGGTGATGATGATGATGGTGGTGGTGATGATGGTGGTGATGATGGTGATGATGGTGATGATGGTGGTGATGATGATGGTGGTGGTGATGGTGATGATGATGATGGTGGTGGTGATGATGGTGGTGATGATGGTGATGATGGTGATGATGGTGGTGATGATGATGGTGGTGGTGGTGATGATGGTGGTGATGGTGGTGATGGTGATGATGATGATGGTGGTGGTGAGGATGATGATGGTGGTGATGGTGGTGATGATGATGATGATGATGATGATGATGCAGGTTGACAAGCACCAGGAGAAGCTTGATCTCGCCAAGGCCAAGAAGATCGAATCCGATGGTCTTGTGAACTTCATCACTATCAACGAGGTTCGATTCATCACAGAATACAACCAAGTGGTAGGTCTCCCACCTTCATCACGCTGCTCTGCAGCTGTAGCTTCTTCCTTTATCCACGACAGCGTCCCTTTGTCCAGGCGCGTTGACCGCGCTGTAGTGCCTGAGGGGCCGTGACCTCTACTGTGGTGGTGTCACATATAACTGGTTTTAATTGTATTTCCTGCTCTGGTCTTCTTCTGGAGACGGCAGTGGGCCTGTTCAACTCTGAGGTGAAGACGCACCTCGTGATCTTTGCCAACAGAGGGACTAAAGAATACACCGACCTCCAAGACCAGCTGGGGCCTCTGGCTCCTGAGTTCACAGGCAAAGTGAGCCAGGGTTATATTGGGATTTACATGTGGAAATGTCCGTCAGATCCATGTAAATTCCTTTAAAACCTGTTTTTCAGTTCCTGTTTGTGTTGATGAATGGAGCAGTGAAGTCCAACTTGCGACCCCTCGGCTACTTTGGCCTCAAGTCTAAGGACCTCCCTCGGGTTGGGATCTATGACGGCAACTCTGACATGAAGTGGCTTCTGCCCGAGGGGGAGATTTCTGCTGCACGTGTGCGGGAATTCTGCCAGTCTTTCCTGAGTGGGGAGTTAAAGGTGAGCAGCCTGAGATAATGTTGCTTTCTTTACGTCATATTCATCAGCAGAAAGACAAAGATCTTCCAAGTCTTTTTGTCTTTTCAATGTAAATGCAAGAGGATTCCTGGTGGTCTAGCATTTCCAAAGAACTGACAAATTTCCAAATTTCCTGGACATTTCCCTTTTAAAAAGTTAAGTTTAATGATAAATTTCACATTAAAAACATACATCACTGTCACACTGAAGGCCTTCAACTGGATCTTTACTCTAAACTCAAACTTTATGTTCAACTATAACAAATTTCTGTTACCAAGCAGGAAAATCGCTTCTGTTTTTATTCTTAAATGAGAAATATATCTGCCACTAAGCTACAGCCCATAATATAACAACACATATCTTTAAAAAGGGGGGAAATTGAATGATTAATTATTGAATTATTAGTGATTAAGGGACGAAAACATTGCAAACGTGTTCTTTGTCTTCAGCTTTTCTCCCATATTTTCCCTTTAAGGGGAAGGACTTTGGGTCCTTATGGGTCAAACCTCTCTGATCTTGTATGATGTACAGATGTGAAGGATCTGCATCCAAAAACATAGAGCCTTTTATTATGGTCTGTACTGGGCCACGTTTTTGTCTGCTTTGTCTTATTTCTTGCATTTGTTTTTCAGGATGTGGAACAAGCAGGAGCGGAGGCCAAAACTGAGCTGTAGTCTGGAGAGGAGTGCGCATCCATTAAAGGCTAACTGAGCAAGCCTCACCTGTATGTTGCTCTCTGTCCAACACCAGTTACACCCAACACTTTGCATGTGAACGTGTGCACGGAGCCCCCACTATGTTGTCTCGGTGTGCCAATGAAAGGTGAGCCAGGCTGGTTTACAAACCACCAGTCAGAGGAAGACAGGAAGTGAACGGGGGGAAGTTGACGCGCGTCACAGAAGTGCTGCTCATAATGGGCATCTTGCTACAAACACGACACACACAGACGCACTATTCTGAAAAACTCCAAAACTCCCCGGTCAGAATTTCAGACTGAGATTATTATAATTAGAGGTGTCGTCTCGCTCGCACCCAGCATAACTGGGAAAGCCTGGCAAGAGAATGCTGTGTGTGTGTGTGTGTGTGTGTGTGTGTGTGTGTGGTGTGTGTGTGTGTGTGTGTGCGCGTGCGTGCGTGCGTGCGTGCGTGCGTGCGTGCGTGCGTGCGTGTGGTGTGTGTGTGTGTGTGTGTGTGTGTGTGTGTGTGTGTGGTGTGTGTGTGTGTGTGTGTGTGTGTGTGTGTGTGTGTGGTGTGTGTGTGTGTGTGTGTGTGTGTGTGGGGGGGGGGGTGTGTGTGTGTGTGTGTGTGGTGTGTGTGGGTGTGTGTGTGTGTGTGTGTGTGTGTGTGTGTGTGTGTGTGTGTGTGTGAGAGAGACACTGTTACATAAAGCACTGATGGAGGTCCGCGGGTGACAGCGAGACATTAAATTAAATATGAATTGTCAGAAATACCCCAGTTTTTGGTTTCTCCACAACGGTGCCGTGATTCATGGCTGAGTGGAGTCAAAAGTATGAGCTGTTCTTTATATTTATGCTTTAGTCCACTACGGCACTGCAGCCTCAACTTTGCTGATGCCAACACGATGTATGTAGGTTTAAAACAAGCTCAGAGACTCGAGGCCAACCTGTCCCGTCTCCATACGCGGCACTCAGGACCATCCGGAGCCATGAGGCGGCTGATCCATGATGCTCTGGCGCCCTGTTGCAGCCATCGATGTGGTGAAGCTTTCAAGGGTACAGGGGAACCTGGATCCATCCAATTCCTACATGTTCCTAAAGTCCCTCAAGAAAGAAGCGAGGCCGACATCAGCAGAATTGGTCGTTTGGTTCTGTCCAGGTGAATGTAGGCGCCTCTCCAGCCTCAATTGGAATCATGCACGCTATCTCCTCGCTGTGCACGGTTGTGCTTTTCATGGTCTCAATAGAAGCCAGATCAAGATCACTAAACAGTGATTGAGGATACCAGGATGCCCCAACAAACAGATGAATCCTGCTCCGAGCGTCCTGGAGGTCACAGAGGGATGTGGCAATTGTTTCCTCCCTTTGTGTCCCTCAGGCATCGAAACACATTCACAAAAATGCTCCAGACATTGAAATTACATGGTCAAATCCCAGACACCAGAAATAAAGCTGGCCCTGGAAGCTGGGGACATCGAGGTCAGGCTGCAGCAACACTGAGCGCTCAACAAATGAACCTTTAAATACTCGCCTCTGTCGCAGACTTGCAGACTGTTTTTTCTCATGTTTTCAGCACCCTGATACATTTTTTAACCGTAAACCGCAGCTAAAGCTAAACAAAACACGGCATCCAGCCCAGCGTGCATTCTAACGCGTCGGGCTTTGCCTATATTTAGTTGTATACATCGTTTGCTTAAACTGAAATAAAGTGGCGAGTGCAGGAGAACTCCGGTCCAGTCTGGATTTGGCCGGGAGTGTGAACCGAGATGGATCTGTAAATAGCGCCTGGCTGTGGTCACAGTGGGACTCTGCAACACTCTAATTAAACTCTGAGGCACGATGCGGCCGGCTGCTGCTCCGTGTCACTCGATTAGTAGCCTGTGTTCAGTTTGAGGTTTGTGGGGGAAGGAGATCACAGTTGGGGCATCGCCAGAGCACAACAGGCTTCCTGCTAAAGAGGTGAGCCTGCAGCGGATCCCGCTCATTATCCCCCCATCACATCCAGGGGCGAGTTACAGAAATCTGGGACGCCGCTGGTTTGGGCCCTTTGGGGGTTTTTCCCTTTCTCATTTATTCCCCGTTTGTGGCGTGGTTGTCCTGGCGGGGCAACAGGAATCGAGAAGGTGTGCGGGATCAGTAAACAAGTCTAAAATCCTTCAGCATAACCTTCCATGACTGACGGGGAAATTGTTGGATTATTTTGTTTTTTGTTGAAGAAAGCATGAGGAAAAGTGCTGCTCAGTTCAGCCCAAAGCCCAGAGGGAGAGACGGAGACTATTTTAAGATGTCCTTTCAGTAATTCACTTCCCGCGTGCATTAGAGCCCAACGCTCATTAGAGCTCTGCATCGCTGCATTAGAGCTCTGCATCGCTGCATTAGAGCTCTGCATCGCTGCATTAGAGCTGCATTAGAGCCCAACGCTCATTAGAGCTCTGCGTCGCTGCATTAGAGCCCAACGCTCATTAGAGCTCTGCGTCGCTGCATTAGAGCTCTGCGTCGCTGCATTAGAGCTCTGCGTCGCTGCAATAGAGCTCTGCATCGCTGCATTAGAGCTCTGCGTCGCTGCATTAGAGCTCTGTGTCACTGCATTAGAGCTGCATTAGAGCTCTGCGTCGCTGCATTAGAGCTCTGCGTCGCTGCATTATAGCTCTGCGTCGCTGCATTAGAGCTCTGCATCGCTGCATTAGAGCTGCATTAGAGCTCTGCATCGCTGCATTAGAGCTCTGCATTGCTGCATTAGAGCTGCATCACTGCATTAGAGCTCTATGTCGCTGCATTAGAGCTCTGCGTGGCTGCATTAGAGCTCTGCATGGCTGCATTAGAGCTCCGAATCGCTGCATTAGAGCTCTGCGTGGCTGCATTAGAGCTCCGAATTGCTGCATTACAGCTCTGCATCGGTGCATTAGAGCTGCGTTGCTGCATTAGAGCTCTGCGCTGCTGCATTAGAGCTCTGCGCCACTGCATTAGAGCTCTGCATCGCTGCATTAGAGCTGCGTGGCTGCATTAGAGCTCTGCACCGCTGCATTAGAGCTCTGGGCGGCTGCATTAGAGCTCTGCGTGGCTGCATTAGAGCTGCATGGCTGCATTAGAGCTCTGCATGGCTGCATTAGAGCTCCGAATCGCTGCATTAGAGCTCTGCGTGGCTGCATTAGAGCTCCGAATCGCTGCATTAGAGCTCTGCATCGGTGCATTAGAGCTGCGTTGCTGCATTAGAGCTCTGCGCTGCTGCATTAGAGCTCTGCGCTGCTGCATTAGAGCTCTGCATCGCTGCATTAGAGCTGCGTGGCTGCATTAGAGCTCTGCGCGGCTGCATTAGAGCTCTGCATGGCTGCATTAGAGCTGCGTGGCTGCATTAGAGCTGCGTGGCTGCATTAGAGCTCTGCGTCGCTGCATTAGAGCTCTGCGTCGCTGCATTAGAGCTGTGTCGCTGCATTAGAGCTCTGCGCCGCTGCATTAGAGCTCTGCGTCGCCCTGCAGTGGGACAACATTAATCACGTGTGACGGCTTACATACAGACGCTACACACTTACATCAGCTCAAACATGGTTTCCAGCCTGCACGTACACGGCACGAGCACGGATGCCAGGGATGGTTTGTGGCTGTCTGGGTATGGCTGAAGGAGAGTTTTACACTCCTGCCAGGGATGTGTGGGTGTTTATGGGAGTTTTCATGACAACCAGGAGCGGAAGTATTGACATTTGATACGTCGGCCAATCAGAGGCTGATCTGTCCGTGGGGGTCTGGTCAGACCAAGGAGGTGGAAAACCATATATAATGAAGCCCAATGTGAGGCAAAGGAACAGAACAAACATCCAGGACATCCGAGAAGACTGAGTTGGTCTACAGAGCCCCCACGTGAGCAGCATCATGAAGACCCTGACTCTCCTCTGCATCTGTGCTTTTGTGTCGGTGTGCTGGTCCATGGGGGGTAAGGACTGTCTGTCTGTCTGTCTGTCTGTCTGTCTGTCTGTCTGTCTGTCTGTCTGTCTGCCTGCCTGCCTGTCTGACTGTCTGCCTGCCTGCCTGTCTGCCTGCCTGCCTGCCTGCCTGTCTGTCTGTCTGTCTGTCTGTCTGTCTGTCTGTCTGTCTGTCTGTCTGTTAATGTTTTATGACCTGTCGTCTGCAGCTGTTGAGCCAGAGGTCATCGTGGACCCTGAAGCCGACACAGTTGATGAAGCTTCTCCCACCGAAGCTGCGGCGGTCGATTCCTCCTCCTCAGCCTCTGATTCAGACTCGGAGTCCGACTCGTCCTCGTCCTCTGAATCTGACTCCAACTCGTCCTCCTCTTCTGAGTCCAACTCCGATTCATCCTCATCCTCTGAATCTTCTGAAGCTTCGGAATCTTCCGAGTCCTCCGAGTCCTCCGAGTCTTCCGAGTCTGCTTCTGACTCTTCTTCTTCTTCATCCTCCTCATCTTCATCAGAATCTGCCAGCACTGAGGGTACGCAGCCTTTTAAATGGGCAGATTTGAAGACATTTCTCCTCCAGAAGCTTGTTTCTAATGCAGATGAATGACGCTGGATCTTTGTCCCAACAGCACCTCAGGTGGTGATGAAGAGAGACCTGGCTGCTGTTCTCCTGAGGAGAAGAAGGGCTCCAGGAGAACCTACCCCTCAACAGCTGGAGAGGTAAACCGAGGATGTGTTTGAATGCCCATTTTTGCTACCTTATGGTGTCGACCTCACAGCATCGCTCTGTCTGCGTCCACCCATTCAGCCTCAGGGAGGTGTGCGAGTTAAATATCGCCTGTGACGAAATGGCAGACACGGCCGGCATCGTTGCTGCATACGCTGCCTACTACGGCCCCCCACCCTTCTAGGTGGACCGCTCCGCCTTCACCGCTCCTTCCTGGGTTCTCTTTTCTCTGCCGGTTACTAACAGAACAACAGAATATCACCCTTGGATCCATCTGAGGGACCGGGACACAAATCATCAAAAAATGACCCTGTGCTTGTGAGATGATTACGTTTAGGCACAAGTGAGCAGCTCCGGTGGTTCTGAGTAGAGTGGAGACGAGGGAACCGAAGCTCACGAACGATGTCGCAGCCAACAGAAGAGTAAATTATTCTTAATCTCTGCAGTATAAAGTCAATGGTGCTACCAGAGCAAATGTATTGTATGTATTATATGGATGTTTTATATGTTACTTTCACTCATAGTCCAGCGTAGTGGTGAGTTATTAGAAGTATTGTAGTTCTACTCTAGTGTCTAGTGTGTGTACAACAGTTATCTGCCAGTTCTGTAACCACAAAGTGCCTCTGGGTTGAAGGTAATAAATTATTTTTCGTGTGGAATCGTTTCCTCTGCTGATTTACCAGTAAACCATCAGTTAGTAGTGTTGCATCGTTGACTAATTACGAGCTAATGTCCAGTTCCGCAGAGGTTAGCGTGGCGCTGCAGCGACTCGTTAGCAACCACGTTAACAACCTTTCATGGCCTCCACTGTGCTGCTGCTGCTGCTGCTGTGTCACATCGTGCACGAGTCAGCAGAGGTCATCGGGTTTACTGGAGGTCAAGGTCTAAAACTGGGAAAGTTCATCAGCTGAATCTCAGAGATTAAAAAAAAAGAACTGAAAAGCTTTTATGGCCTTGAATAATTGTCTTCAATAATTGTTTAGATGAGAATGTTTTGGAGCTAATTTTCATTCATTCGCTTTCAAGAGGGGATGGTATTTCCATACACGCACGCAGCAGCGTGAGCACCAGCTGATCTGGCTAGTTGCTGCTAAGAGCGCTCAATAATGACTTATTGATATTCCATCTCATTTCCTGTGCACGTGGCCCGGACACATGCAACAGTGCTGAGACCTCAGAGAACATGCAGAATTCTGGGAGTTCTTACAGTAAAAATGCTGCTGACGAGGTTTATGGAGGAGAAAAACATTGTTGGGGGGTTTGTTTAATGTGACATAATTAGTCATATGTACATTCAGCTGCTTTCACAGCGAACATTTTAAATTACATTATTTACATCTTTAAACGATGCGTTTAACATTAGGCAAATCTCCTCAGTGCCACTACGACCATTGAGATCAAATGCATTTATCCTTTAGCTTAATCCCTGAAACCTCTTAAGGCATCATGTGTTTTCTGATTAGTGCTAACATGCTAGCTCACTCATGCTGAATATGCTACTATGCTAATGTAGTAGTGATGTTTGACATCACTAAATCTGTTTGTCTAACCATCAACAGCCCAAATCATTTTTACACAAACTCCACTTTGTTATGATTTTGACGCCTCGCAACATTCACAGTGGTGTCATTGTCAGACTCTCTCCTCTATCTCTGTCTCATTTCCCCCCTGCGTCCCTGCCCACATCGCAGGGCTCATGTCCACCTCGCTGTTGCCTTTCTTGCTGCTCTCTCTCTGCAGCTCTTTGTTCTGGGCGTTCCTGCTCCACCGCAGCAGCAAGGTGGCAACATTTGCACCAGCAACAACACATGGCTGTGAACACCTCAACTACTCTGTCCCAGGGATCCAGGGAGCGGGCCCAAAGGGGCAGGAAGCTCCAGGATCGTAATCCAGGCGGCAGAAACACTGGCTTCCTCTTCTGAAGGATGTTTATGAGCAGGATGATGAGCAGCATGGTGAGCAGAGGTGCTCCCACACCCACCAGCACTGAACGTCCAGCCAAAGACAGGCTGAAGACAACGAGCGGCAGAAGGAAGAAGCAAAGGACGATGTAGACCACAGCAAACCAGCGGTGGGATGCGGTGACGTTGCCCAGGCCTTTGGCCAGTCTGATGGGAATGCGGGTGCACGGGACTGGATACCACAGCGGGATGCCGGAGATGTTGAACAGGAAGTGGACAAGGGAAATCTAAAGAGATGATTGAAAGATGTTGTGAGTCGCATCCTCCTGTAATAGAAACCCTGTTGTTCCTGGAAATGCAGGTAAAGTTTCATACTGAATTTATGTGATTTCAGCTGACAGCAGGTCCTTGATGTCGTTGTCATCTGTTCATATATATATATATTTAGATTTATAGTTAGTGGCTGCTGTTGTGTGAGAGCCTGACCTGCAGAGCATTAGCCCGTCTGTCTCCAGGACTAGCCATAGCCGCCAGCACAGACGCGGTGGTGCCGATATTTGAACCCAAAGACAACGGGTACGCTCTTTCAATGCTGATCACACCAATTCCAGGAGTAAACACAAAACATATGTGAATAAGAAGTTATCTTTAGTATTAGCACGTGGGGCAATGTGTGCACGTGTGCCTCCATCTTGTGTTCCATTCAACCTCTGAATAAAAGCAGAGTATCTAGGTGGCATCTATGCACGTTTAGAATGATGAGTAACGATCTAACCAACAAGTGGAGTGATGGCCGACGTGAAAACCGAACTGCTCTGCACAATGATCGTCATTCCCGCTCCGACCAAGATGGCAACGTAACCTGTGACCCAGCCAAAGGGAAAAGGGAAACCTGCCAGCACAGGCAACCCCTCAACATCCACAGGAGCAACACACGCTTCTAGCAACACGGTGCTGCTGCTAACCGGTGTTGAGGATCTGCTTGACCATGGGGCCACCTGCCCCTTCAGCATGGAGCCGAGCAGCTTGACGATGAGGACGAGGCCGGAGCAGAGCACCAGCAGAGACAGAGCCAGCAGGATCACACCGACGGCCACCAGGGGGAGGGAGAGGGAGAGGAAGGAGGGAGGGAGGGAGGGAGGGAGGGAGAGGGAGGGAGAGGAAGGAGGGAGGGAGAGAGGGAGGGAGAGGAAGGAGGGAGGGAGGGAGAGGAAGGAGGGAGGGAGAGGAAGGAGGGAGGGAGGGAGGGAGGAAGGGAGAGGAAGGAGGGAGGAAGAGAGAGGAAGGGAGAGGAGGGAGGGAGGGAGGGAGGAAGGGAGAGGAAGGAGGGAGGAAGAGAGAGGAAGGGAGAGGAAGGAGGGAGGGAGGGAGGGAGGGAGAGGAAGGAGGGAGGGAGAGGGAAGAGGGAAGGAGGGAGGACCACTCACACTCACACACACACACACACACTCACACACTCACACACACTCACTAGGATATCGATCACTCGAGGGTCCAGCAGCAGTAAAATTCCACCACCATGACCCAAACACACTCCGCTCTGCCGTCGACAGTTTGAACAGCTTCATATCGCCGTCGGCGCCACCCTGAATGAAACGGTTCCGTTCTAGAGCGACGCCACCAAGACGGTTACCTGAGGCAGGTGTAGCGGATCCATGCTGTCGGGTCACCTGATCTTCAGCCCCATCAAGGCTGTGGAGGACACAGTGGTGACACTGGTCACATCACCAGGTGTCTCACACAGGAACTCTTCAAAGCCATCACAGATGTTCACGCTCCGCTCTAGACGGGACGGCGTGCCCTCACCGTGGGGGCGGAGCGGCACAGCGTTGAGACGGGTGGAGGCTGCAGACCGCGGACGCCCTCACCATCGGAGCGGAGCGACACAGCGTTGAGACGGGTGGAGGCCGCAGACCGTGGACGCCCTCACCGTGGGGGCGGAGCGGCACAGCGTTGAGACGGGTGGAGGCCGCGGACGCCCTCTCCGTGGGGGCGGAGCGGCACAGCGTTGACGACCTGATTTTTCTATTGATTCTCCTAACAGGAGCAGCCGTTGATCAATAGTCTAAATATCAATGGCCTGTTTCAGCCTGTGAAGCTGTTAATGATGCTGTGAGAGGAAGGAAGGCCTCACTGATGCATTTAGTTCTAACTATATATTCAGCCGTATATGTAGAATACTTCATCTTTACTGCACCAGAGCTACGATGGCTGAACATCTCAGACGTGCTCCACAATCCCACTGTGATCCAGTTTATTTCTGATTCCTACTTCATTGGAATTGTGGTCAAACATCCCGGACTGCTTTTGTGATGACTTTAGTCATGAGTCCGGTGCTGTTCTAGACCTTCACCCCCACCCCCCCCCCCCCCCCCCCCCCAGCATGGCCATGATCAGCACGACAGTTAAAAACATAAATATTGGAATATCAGAAATGTCGTCTTGCCAACATGCAGATGCTGTTTCCTCTTGTATTGTGATTCACCATGAGATTATTTTTAAGTCAAGGGCGACTCTGAAAATGCTTGTTTTTTAGAATACAGATTTATACTGATGATCACAGTTGTGTTATATGGTGCCTACAACATTTGCTCCACTAGATGGCAGCCTTTCCAGAGCTCTATGATTATTTAGCTGGCTGTGGAATAACATTCTAAACACCCCATAGTTCACGCTTGGACAATTCAAGACCCTTAAAAATGTATCTGAGTGAGAATTGACATTGCTTTTCTTATGTTGGATGTTAATTTTGGCTCTTCTCCGTTCTAAGCTCTCTGTCTCCTCTTGGGATCTACGTTACTGTTTACATCTGTGAGTTCTCATGGTGATCATGAAGGATGAGGCCAACTTGGCTGAGTCGCTTTGGAAAAAGAGGTTTAATCTCACCAGGAAAATTAAAAATAAAGGACAAAGAGGTGTAGAAAAACAGCCAGTTTTCCTAGGATCACGTTGCTCTCTCCTGACAACCTGTGAAATCAGCAATAGGAAAGATGAGGTTGGTTGGACAGACGGGACCTTCATGAAGAACATCCAGCAGGTCTAGAACTCATATTCAGGCCGTGAGCTCAACCCTCGCGTTTCTTCTGACAGAATCTTCTGCAGTCGAATGCATCGAGAAATGGGGCGGGAACCCAGACCATAAACCAAAGCCAAAGCCAGGGAACAGCGGTTCAGTGAATGTGGTTTTGAAGGTATGGAGGTGGACCAGGGTGTCGGTGGTGAATCTGTAGAAGGTCACAGTGCCAGCGGGGTAGTTCACATAGACGGCGACTCTCCGAGGACCAGTGGATGAGAAGGTGAGGAGGTCGACACTTATGTTATCGTGGAGGACAGAGTAACCTCTGTCAGAACACACAAGGCTCCAAGACTGCTGATTCCTTCCAAATCGGCTTTGGGGACTGCTTCCATGTCTCCGGATCTTTTTGTATGCCACAGAAATGTCAACCCATCCTGTCCACTCCACCTCCCAGTAACAGCGACCAGTTAGGCTGTTGCTACACAGCAGCTGGGGACAGACCTCAAACCTCTCTGGATGGGCTGGATATGGTTGGTCCTCGGCCACTGTCGTCATCACCCTGTTGTTGGACACTTGGATTGACCTGTGGACGGTGTTGGTGTCCACGCTGAGCTCACAGTGATCTAAAGGGAGAGAGGAGGAACCAGGAACCAGCTCATGAAACACAACTGAGTCCACTAACTGCTGCTTTTTTCAGAGCGTGACGTGCTGACGCATCAAGTTGATCACTTACACTTCTTCACACCACTCTTAAGTCTCTCTTTCCCACAATGGTCCAGTCTGGATTGGGAGAAGACACAGAGGAAATGAAATCCAAGGCAGGACAGAGGTTCAACAGATGCCACCTCAACCTTGAGCTCTACACTGTTCGTCCCTGACTTTGGGTCGGCCTGAACCGGTTTGCTCTTGATTCGGTTTGTGAACCTCAGAGCTGGATTTGTGACATCTCTCCATATGCCAACGTCATGGAGGAGAACTTTGCCTATTTCTCTCTAAGGATTCCCTCCCAGGCAGTGGCTGCAGCCCAGATGGTTGTGCTGGCATCACCTGATCTTTTTGTATCTCTGACGTGACCCTTTTATTCTCCCTTATGTGGGTTCTCGTACCCTGAAGGTCCAGAAAGCATCACATCTCTCTGCTCAGAGGTGGTTCAGATCTCACAATGTGCTGCTTGAACCACCGAACGTCTGGAAGGTCTCCATGCTCATCAATAAATAGTATCAGGTCTTCATTTTAGGGAGGGTGTTTGCATCTACCTGAGAACCTCCAGGCTCAACTCTGGATCCTCCAGAACAGCAGAGAGCTGCTTCGTTCCATCATCTCCAGGATGGTTGAAGCTCAGGTCCAGTTCTTTTAGATGGGTTGGGTTGGACCTCAACGCTGAGGCCAGAGAAGAACATCCTTCTGCTGTGATGAGACAGCCCGATAACCTGCATGCAAGCACATCCACCACACACACACACACACACACACACACACACACACACACACACATTGCTCACTAATTAACAGCTCATTTATGCAAAGTTCTGGGTCGTGTGTCGGGGCCTGGACCTGACTGGGGAGCGAAGCACAGGAACCAGAACCAGACTAAGTCATTTTAAAAGCTGTGGGAGTGAACAGTGGTCGGCTGGTCGGCATTTTTGGTAAAGATATTTCCTCTTTTTGGAAGATAACCAAAATTTCAAGCTGCCATTTAGAAAAACTGATGATGCTGATAAGGAGCACTAACCTGAGGATCTCCAGCCGGCAGTTTGGACTCTTCAGACCAACAGAGAGCTTGTTCAGCCCTGAATCCCTCAGGACATTGTTACTCAGGTCCAGCTCTAGCAGACTAGAGGAGGAGGCGCTGAGGACGGGGGACAGAGCTTCACAACTCCTCTCCGTCAGTTTGCAGTCACTCAACCTGAAAAAAGAAAAGAAGAAGAAAGGAGAAAATCCTTCTGGTTCTCTCCTGCACAATCAGGGACGCAGGCTTATTTCTTTAGTTGACCTTTATGAGGACGGAAGGTGCAATGATACGGAATGAAATCAGTTCTTGGAGTAACTACTGCGACTGCCTAAAACGCTGCCAGATGTGATGCGTGTTGCTGAACACCTGCAGACACCTGCAGAACACCTGCAGAACACCTGCAGACACCTGCAGAACACCTGCAGACACCTGCAGACACCTGCAGAACACCTGCAGAACACCTGCAGACACCTGCAGACACCTGCAGACACCTGCAGAACACCTGCAGAACACCTGCAGACACCTGCAGAACACCTGCAGAACACCTGCAGACACCTGCAGAACACCTGCAGACACCTGCAGAACACCTGCAGACACCTGCAGACACCTGCAGAACACCTACAGACACCTGCTGAACACCTGCAGACACCTGCAGAACACCTGCAGAACACCTGCAGACACCTGCAGAACACCTGTAGATACCTGCAGAACACCTACAGACACCTGCAGAACACCTGCAGACACCTGCAGACACCTGCAGAACACCTGCAGACACCTGCAGAACACCTGCAGAACACCTGCAGACACCTGCAGACCCCTGCAGACACCTGCAGAACACCTGCAGAACACCTGCAGACACCTGCAGACACCTGCAGAACACCTGCAGAACACCTGCAGAACACCTGCAGACAACTGCAGAACACCTGCAGAACACCCGCAGACACCTGCAAACACCTGCAGACACCTGCAGAACACCTACAGACACCTGCAGACACCTGCAGAACACCTGCAGAACACCTGCAGACACCTGCAGAACACCTGCAGACACCTGCAGACACGTGCAGAACACCTGCAGACACCTGCAGAACACCTGCAGAACACTTAGAGAACACCTGCAAAACACCTACAGACACCTGCAGACACCTGCAGACACCTGCAGACCCCTGCAGACCCCTGCAGAACACCTGCAGACACCTGCAGAACACCTGCAGACCCCTGCAGAACACCTGCAGACACCTGCAGACACCTGCAGACCCCTGCAGACACCTGCAGACCCCTGCAGACACCTGCAGAACACCTGCAGACACCTGCAGACACCTGCAGAACACCTGCAGACACCTGCAGACACCTGCAGAACACCTGCAGACACCTGCAGACACCTGCAGAACACCTACAGAACACCTGTAGACACCTGCAGACACCTGCAGAACACCTGCATACACCTGTATAACACCTGCAGAACACCTGCAGAACACTTACAGGGCTTTTCTGCAGGCTGTGACCACTGGCAGCAGCCTCAGAAGAACCCACTCTGAAGCAGAGTATTTCTTCAGGTCAAACATCTCCAGGTCTTGTCCTGAGGACAGTAATATGAAGCCAAGAGCTGACCACTGAGCAGGGGAGAGACTTTCTGTTGTCAATCTTCCAGATCTGAGGTTCTGTTGAACCTCCTGGACCAGTGAACTATCGTTCAGCTCGTTCAGACAGTGGAACAGGTTGATGATTCTCTCTGAGGACAGATTCTCTCCAATCTTCCTCTTGATGTAGCCAATGATTTCCTGATTGGGCTCTGAGCTGCCTTCACCGTTAATTAGACCTCGTAGAAGAGCCTGATTGGTCGGCAGAGAAAGACCCAAAAGGAACCGCAGGAACAGGTCCAGGTGTCCTTTTTCATTTTGCAAGGCCTCGTCCACCGCACACTGGTAAAAATCAGCCTGTTTGATTTTGGTGTTGAACAGTTTAGAGCGTAAATAACGTAATAAGGTTGTTTTTTCTGACAGTATGTTGGTGCCAAAATTGGTGAATTTGAAATGTGCATGAAGAGCAGCGAGAATCTCCTGAACACTCAGATGGACAAAGCAGAACACCTCCTCCTTGAACAGTCCTCGCTCCCTTCTGAACATCTGCGTGAACACTCCTGAGTAGGCATCAGCCGACCTGACGGTGATGCCACAGTCTCTTAGATCGGACTCGTAGAAGATCACATTGCCTTTCTGCAGTTGTTCAAATGCCAGCTTTGCCAGAATTGGAATCATCTTAAGGCTCTCTGGACTCCATTGTGGACCTTTCCCGTCTCCTCTCTTGTTTTTCAGTGTGGACTGAACAACCAGGATGTAGATGTACATCGCCCATCAATAAATAGTATCAGGTCTTCATTTTAGGGAGGGTGTTTGCATCTACCTGAGAACCTCCAGGCTCAACTCTGGATCCTCCAGAACAGCAGAGAGCTGCTTCGTTCCATCATCTCCAGGATGGTTGAAGCTCAGGTCCAGTTCTTTTAGATGGGTTGGGTTGGACCTCAACGCTGAGGCCAGAGAAGAACATCCTTCTGCTGTGATGAGACAGCCCGATACCCTGCATGCAAGCACATCCACCACACACACACACACGCACACACACACACACACACACACACACACACACACATTGCTCACTAATTAACAGCTCATTTATGCAAAGTTCTGGGTCGTGTGTCGGGGCCTGGACCTGACTGGGGAGCGAAGCACAGGAACCAGAACCAGACTAAGTCATTTTAAAAGCTGTGGGAGTGAACAGTGGTCGGCTGGTCGGCATTTTTGGTAAAGATATTTCCTCTTTTTGGAAGATAACCAAAATTTCAAGCTGCCATTTAGAAAAACTGATGATGCTGATAAGGAGCACTAACCTGAGGATCTCCAGCCGGCAGTTTGGACTCTTCAGACCAACAGAGAGCTTGTTCAGCCCTGAATCCCTCAGGTCATTGTTACTCAGGTCCAGCTCTAGCAGACTAGAGGAGGAGGCGCTGAGGACGGGGGACAGAGCTTCACAACTCCTCTCCGTCAGATTGCAGTGACTCAACCTGAAAAAAGAAAAGAAGAAGAAAGCAGGAAATCCTTCTGGTTCTCTCCTGCACAATCAGGGACGCAGGCTTATTTCTTTAGTTGACCTTTATGAGGACGGAAGGTGCAATGATACGGAATGAAATCAGTTCTTGGAGTAACTACTGCGACTGCCTAAAACGCTGCCAGATGTGATGCGTGTTGCTGAACACCTGCAGACACCTGCAGACACCTGCAGACACCTGCAGACACCTGCAGACACCTGCAGAACACCTGCAGAACACCTGCAGACACCTGCAGACACCTGTAGAACACCTGCAGACACCTGCAGAACACCTGCAGACACCTGCAGACACCTGCAGACACCTGTAGACACCTGCAGAACACCTGCAGAACACCTGCAGACACCTGCAGAACACCTGCAGACACCTGCAGACACCTGTAGAACACCTGCAGAACACCTGCAGAACACCTGCAGACACCTGCAGAACACCTGCAGACACCTGCAGACACCTGCAGAACACCTGCAGACACCTGCAGACACGTGCAGACACCTGTAGAACACCTGCAGAACACCTGTAGAACACCTGCAGACACCTGCAAAACATCTGTAGAACACCTGCAGACACCTGCAGAACACCTGCAGAACACCTGCAGACACCTGTAGACACCTGCAGACACCTGCAGACACCTGTAGAACACCTGCAGAAACCTGCAGAACATCTGCAGAAACCTGCAGAACACCTGCAGAACACCCGCAGAACACCTGCAGTACACCTGCAGACACCCGCAGAACACCTGCAGAACACCTGCAGACACCCGCAGAACACCTGCAGACACCCGCAGTACACCTGCAGACACCCGCAGAACACCTGCAGACACCTGCAGAACACCTGCAGACACCTGCAGAACAACTGCAGAACACCTGCAGAACACCTGCAGACACCTGCATACACATGCAGAACACCTGCAGACACCTGTATACACCTGCAGAACACCTGCAGACACCTGCATACACATGCATACACCTGCAGACAGCTGCAGAAACCTGCAGAACACCTGTAGACACCTGCAGACACTTGCAGAACACCTGCAGACACCTGCAGACATCTGCAGAACACCTGCAGACACCAGCAGAACAACTGCAGAACACCTGCAGACACCCGCAGAACACCTGCAGACACCCGGAGACACCTGCAGACACCTGCAGAACACCTGCAGAACACCTGTAGAACACCTGCAGAACACCTGCAGAACACTTACAGGGCTTTTCTGCAGGCTGTGACCACTGGCAGCAGCCTCAGAAGAACCCACTCTGAAGCAGAGTATTTCTTCAGGTCAAACATCTCCAGGTCTTGTCCTGAGGACAGTAATATGAAGCCAAGAGCTGACCACTGAGCAGAGGAGAGACTTTCTGTTGTCAATCTTCCAGATCTGAGGTTCTGTTGAACCTCCTGGACCAGTGAACTATCGTTCAGCTCGTTCAGACGGTGGAACAGGTTGATGATTCTCTCTGAGGACAGATTCTCTCCAATCTTCCTCTTGATGTAGCCAATGATTTCCTGATTGGGCTCTGAGCTGCCTTCACCGTTAATTAGACATCGTAGAAGAGCCTGATTGGTCGGCAGAGAAAGACCCAAAAGGAACCGCAGGAACAGGTCCAGGTGTCCTTTTTCATTTTGCAAGGCCTCGTCCACCGCACACTGGTAAAAACAGTTTGTTTGATTTTGGTGTTGAACAGTTTAGAGCGTAAATAACGTAATAAGATTGGTTTTTCTGACAGTATGTTGGTGCCAGACTTGGTGAATTTCAAATTTGCATGAAGAGCAGCGAGAAACTCCTGAACACTCAGATGGACAAAGCAGAACACCTCCTCCTTGTACAGTCCTCGCTCCCTTCTGAACATCTGCGTGAACACTCCTGAGTAGGCATCAGCCGACCTGACGGTGATGCCACAGTCTCTTAGATCGGACTCGTAGAAGATCACATTGCCGTTCTGCAGTTGTTCAAATGCCAGCTTTGCCAGAATTGGAATCATCTCACAGCTCTCTGGACTCCATTGTGGAGCTTTCCCGTCTCCTCTCTTGTTTTTCAGTGTGGACTGAACAACCAGGAAGTCGATGTACATCGATCATCCATAAATAGTATCAGGTCTTCATTTTAGGGAGGGTGTTTGCATCTACCTGAGAACCTCCAGGATCAACTTTGGATCCTCCAGAACAGCAGAGAGCTGCTTCGTTCCATCATCTCCAGGATGGTTGAAGTTCAGGTCCAGTTCTTTTAGATGGGTTGGGTTGGACCTCAACGCTGAGGCCAGAGAAGAACATCCTTCTGCTGTGATGAGACAGCCCGATAACCTGCATGCAAGCACATCCACCACACACACAGACACACACACACACACACACACACACACAAACAACCACCACACACACGCACACACACACACACGCACACACACACACACACACACACACACACACACACACACACTGCTCACTAATTAACAGCTCATTTATGCAAAGTTCTGGGTCGTGTGTCGGGGCCTGGACCTGACTGGGGAGCGAAGCACAGGAACCAGAACCAGACTAAGTCATTTTAAAAGCTGTGGGAGTGAACAGTGGTCGGCTGGTCGGCATTTTTGGTAAAGATATTTCCTCTTTTTGGAAGATAACCAACATTTCAAGCTGCCATTTAGAAAAACTGATGATGCTGATAAGGAGCACTAACCTGAGGATCTCCAGCCGGCAGTTTGGACTCTTCAGACCAACAGAGAGCTCGTTCAGCCCTGAATCCCTCAGGTCATTGTTACTCAGGCCCAGCTCTAGCAGACTAGAGGAGGAGGCGCTGAGGACGGGGGACAGAGCTTCACAACTCCTCTCCCTCAGATTGCAGTCACTCAACCTGAAAAAAGAAAAGAAGAAGAAAGCAGGAAATCCTTCTGGTTCTCTCCTGCACAATCAGGGACGCAGGCTTATTTCTTTAGTTGACCTTTATGAGGACGGAAGGTGCAATGATACGGAATGAAATCAGTTCTTGGAGTAACTACTGCGACTGCCTAAAACGCTGCCAGATGTGATGCGTGTTGCTGAACACCTGCAGACACCTGCAGACACCTGTAGACACCTGCAGACACCTGCAGACACCTGCAGAACACCTGCAGACACCTGCAGAACACCTGCAGACACCTGCAGAACACCTGCAGACACCTGCAGACACCTGCAGACACCTGCAGACCACCTGCAGAACACCTGCAGAACACCTGCAGACACCTGCAGACACCTGCAGACACCTGCAGAACACCTGCAGAACACCTGCAGACACCTGCAGAACACCTGCAGAACACCTGCAGACACCTGCAGACACCTGCAGAACACCTGCAGACACCTGCAGACACCTGCAGAACACCTGCAGAACACCTGCAGACACCTGCAGAACACCTGCAGACACCTGCAGACACCTGCAGACACCTGCAGAACACCTGCAGAACACCTGCAGACCACCTGCAGACACCTGCAGACACCTGCAGAACACCTGCAGACACCTGCAGAACACCTGTAGACACCTGCAGACACCTGCAGAACACCTGCAGAACACCTGCAGACACCTGCAGAACACCTGCAGACACCTGCAGAACACTTACACGGCTTTACTGCAGGCTCTGACCACTGGCAGCAGCCTCAGAAGAACCCACTCTGAAGCAGAGTATTTCTTCAGGTCAAACATCTCCAGGTCTTGTCCTGAGGACAGTAATATGAAGCCAAGAGCTGACCACTGAGCAGGGGAGAGACATTCTGTTGTCAATCTTCTGGATCTGAGGTTCTGTTGAACCTCCTGGACCAGTGAACTATCGTTCAGCTCGTTCAGACAGTGGAACAGGTTGATGATTCTCTCTGAGGACAGATTCTCTCCAATCTTCCTCTTGATGTAGCCAATGATTTCCTGATTGGGCTTTGAGCTGCCTTCACCGTTAATTAGACCTCGTAGAAGAGCCTGATTGGTCGGCAGAGAAAGACCCAAAAGGAACCGCAGGAACAGGTCCAGGTGTCCTTTTTCATTTTGCAAGGCCTCGTCCACCGCACACTGGTAAAAATCAGCCTGTTTGATTTTGATGTTGAACAGTTTAGAGAGTAAATAATGTAATAAGGTTGTTTTTTTTGACAGTATGTTGGTGCCAGACTTGGTGAATGTCAAATGTGCATGAAGAGCAGCGAGAAACTCCTGAACACTCAGATGGACAAAGCAGAACACCTCCTCCTTGTACAGTCCTCGCTCCCTTCTGAAGATCTGCGTGAACACTCCTGAGTAGACATCAGCCGACCTGACGGTGATGCCACAGTCTCTTAGATCGGACTCGTAGAAGATCACATTGCCTTTCTGCAGTTGTTCAAATGCCAGCTTTGCCAGAATTGGAATCATCTCACAGCTCTCTGGACTCCATTGTGGAGCTTTCCCGTCTCCTCTCTTGTTTTTCTGTGTGGACTGAACAAACAGGAAGTCGATGTACATCGCTGTGAGAGTCTTGGGCAGCTCTTCTCGCATCTTCAACACATTCTTAAAAACCTTTGCAGTGACCCAGCAGAAGATTGGGATGTGACACATGGTATGGAGGCTTCGAGATGCCTTGATGTGAGAGATGATGCTGCACGCCTGCTCCTCGTCCTTGAACTTCCTCCTAAAGTACTCTTCCTTCTGCTCATTATTAAACCCTCGCACCTCTGTCCTCATGTCCACAAAATCCGGATGGATCTGATTGGCTGCCGCGGGCCTCGTGGTTATCCAGAGTCGAGCGGAGGGGAGAAGACTTCTGTTAATGAGGTTTGTGAGCAGGACCTCCACCGAGCACGGTGCCTTCACATCTATATCCGCCTCCTGGAATTCATTGGTTCTGGTGTCCATTTCTAGTCGGCTCTCATCCAGCCCATCCAAGATAAACAGAAGCTTGAATTTACAACTGTCAAAATTGGTGTCTCCTGATGACTGCAGAGCTGTAAAGATGCTGTTAAGAGCCTCTATTTGAATGTCCCTGGACTCTTGGATGCACTTATGAGTGAGTTCAGCCAAGGATAGGCGTGTCCCCCTCAACTGGTTCAGGTGGCGAAAGGTGAACGGCAATATGAGATGCACGTCTTGATTGGCTCGTTGTTCTGCCCAGTCCAACACAAACTTGCGGATTAGAAAGGTTTTGCCAATTCCTGCATTTCCGTTGGTCAGAACAGTTCTTATGGGTTTATATTTCCCAGCTGGAGGTGTAAACAGGTCACTGGGACTAATGGGTTGTTCTGTGTCTGAAGGGTTCCCAACCATGTCAATCTGAGTGACCTCGTGCTGAGCATTGATGTGTATGTCGCCACCGGTGGTGACGTACAGCTGTGTGTAGACGTCGTCCAGCCGTTGCTCGTCTGCCTTCTCATCACAGCCTTCCTGCACACACATAAACTTCCTCCTCAGGTTTGACTGAAGGTTTGATTGATAAGAGCCGATGGGGACGTGTTCACATGTGGGACCTTAAAGCGAAATATACATGCACATGTGTTAGTCGATATATTCAGCAGATATGAATATATTATATATTTATTCCAGAGTTCTTTGAGCTGATGTTTTACAGTTTATCTTCTTCTCAGGTCCAGTTGGACCTCACATTTCAAAAAGACAAGAACAGCATCACTGGAGTAAAACAATCCCAAAAACTTAAGTAAAGAACTCAGAAGAGCTTTTAAAGCAGGTATGACTGGAATTCTTTCAGACTGACGCTGCAGCAATTTGCTGTTGATGCTGCTGTTGAGATCTGACGCTCAAAGTTTCAGACTGGATCAAGTTTCACTGATTCCAGATCAGGAAAAACAATGAAAGTGGTGGCGGGTCTCAGCAGGTCCGAAGGGTTGATCATGAGTTCTGAACTTGATAGGAGACAAACCTCCATTCCAAGAAAAGGCGGTGCAGCTTCATCTGGAAGGATGGGTTAACCCTAACCCTAAGCATGCCTCCTCAGTCAGACCACTTCCTGTGTGTCTTGGTAACAGTTAACTCTAAATTTATGACATTTCAATGACGTTAGTGGTTATGATGGTGCTTGGCTGCAGGTGGTGAAAACATCTCACGGCAGCACTTTGAAGCTCTCATCCATGCCTTTATTACACCTCTATCCATGCCTTTATTACACCTCTATCCATGCCTTTATTACACCTCTATCCATGCCTTTATTACACCTTTATCCATGCCTTTATTACACCTCCATCCATGCCTTTATTACACCTCTATCCATGCCTTTATTACACCTCCATCCATGCCTTTATTACACCTCTATCCATGCCTTTATTACACCTCCATCCATGCCTTTATTACACCTCTATCCATGCCTTTATTACACCTCCATCCATGCCTTTATTACACCTCTATCCATGCCTTTATTACACCTCTGTCCATGCCTTAATTACACCTCTATCCATGCCTTTATTACACCTCTGTCCATGCCTTTATTACACCTCTATCCATGCCTTTATTACACCTCCATCCATGCCTTTATTACACCTTTGTCCATGCCTTTATTACACCTCTGTCCATGCCTTTATTACACCTCTATCCATGCCTTTATTACACCTCCATCCATGCCTTTATTACACCTTTGTCCATGCCTTTATTACACCTCTTTCCATGCCTTTATTACACCTCTATCCATGCCTTTATTACACCTCTGCCCATGCCTTTATTACACCTCTATCCATGCCTTTATTACACCTCTGTCCATGCCTTTATTACACCTCTATCCATGCCTTTATTACACCTCCGTCCATGCCTTTATTACACCTCTATCCATGCCTTTTTTACACCTCTATCCATGCCTTTATTACACCTCCATCCATGCCTTTATTACACCTCTATCCATGCCTTTTTTACACCTCTATCCATGCCTTTATTACACCTCCATCCATGCCTTTATTACACCTCTATCCATGCCTTTTTTACACCTCTATCCATGCCTTTATTACACCTCCATCCATGCCTTTATTACACCTCCATCCATGCCTTTATTACACCTCTATCCATGCCTTTTTACACCTCTATCCATGCCTTTATTACACCTCCATCCATGCCTTTATTACACTCTGTCCATGCCTTTATTACACCTCTGTCCATGCCTTTATTACACCTCTATCCATGCCTTTATTACACCTCCATCCATGCCTTTATTACACTCTGTCCATGCCTTTATTACACCTCTGTCCATGCCTTTATTACACCTCCATCCATGCCTTTATTACACCTCCATCCATGCCTTTATTACACCTCTATCCATGCCTTTTTTACACCTCTATCCATGCCTTTATTACACCTCCATCCATGCCTTTATTACTTAATGGATTCTTAACATCCGCTCACTCACGAACAAGGAACACCTCATCCACGATCTCCTAACTGACCGCAATTTCGACTTTCTTTGTATTACGGAAACCTGGCAACAACCAAATGACTTCTCCTCACTCAACGACTCCACCCCACCGGACTATACATATTTTCCCACCCCCGGTCCCACGGCCGTGGTGGTGGTATCGCAGTGATTCACCACCAGAAGTGGAAGATCCTTCCGCTGTTGTTGCTTCCATCATCCTCATTTGAACATTTGGCACTTACACTCTCTGGACCCACTCCCACCATCATTGCCACTATTTAGCGCCCCCCCAAGCCCCACAGCGACTTCCTAAATGACTTTGCTGTCTTGCTCACCCATCTATGTACACTATCTCCAAACATAACAATACTAGGGGACTTCAATTTCCACATGGACAATACCAATCTGCCTCTCACCAGAGACTTCTTATCATGCCTCGAGAGCTTTGGACTGCGTAATTTTATCAACTTCCCAACGCACACTAAAGGACACACTCTAGACCTTCTCTGCTGCTCTGGTCTCATCCCCCTCTACTGCACTGCTGATGATCTCCATGTCAGCGACCATTTCCTCATCTCTTTCAGCACTGCACTCCGCCACTTCAGAGTTAAGTCACCATGCTTTATCTCATTCCGCAATTTGAAAAACATCAACATTGACACCCTTAGTTCCCACATTAATGATATTATCATCCCAGACTGTTTTACTACCACCGACGAAATCACATCCCACTACAATACTAGTTTAAAGAACATCCTCAACTACCCTTCATCTCCGCTCCATGAAAACCAAAGGCTGTCAAATGGAAAGACTTTATAAGAAAACTGGACTTTTGATCCACAAGGAAATGTACTACATTGCCCACATCTACCAATACAAGGACGCAATTCACCAAGCCAAGACAAAATACTACTCTGCCCAGATCTCCTCCAACAAAGGAAACACCAGATCTCTTTTCACACTTCTCAACAAAACGATCCAGCCACCTGACTCCCTACCTCCACACCTGTATTCAACTGACACCTGTAACTCCCTAATGCAGTTTTTCAAGGACAAAATCCTAAACATTCACCATCACCTAGACACCGGCTCACTTCCCGCTCTCCAACCCGGACCTCCTCCCAGCCCACCAACTAATCTGCCTCACCTCCATCAATTCTCCAGTTTTCTTCTCCCTAAAAATCCTGACATCGATGCTCTTATCCGGAAATCCAAACCCTCAACATGTCAGCTGGATCCCCTACCCACCAATCTGGTCAAATCTCCCCTGCTGTGCTCCCCCTCATTTCTGCCACCATTAAATCGTCACTTTCGACTGGAACTGTTCCCTCATCCCTCAAAACGGCAGCCATCATCCCAATCCTGAAAAAAACAAACCCCAATAATTATCGTCCCATTTCTAATCTAACTTTCATTTCCAAAATCCTTGAAAAAGTAGTCGCCTCTCAACTACACACCCACCTAGCACATAACTCCCTTTATGACCCCTTCCAATCTGTTTTCCGCCCCCGCCACAGCACTGAAACTGCTCTCATAAAAATAACCAACGACCTTCTCACAGCAGCTGACTCTGGTTCACTTTCCATCCTTATCCTCCTCGACCTTACTGCAGCATTACACCATCTCCCACCCCATTCTACTCCGTAGACTCTCCTCCATCGGCCTTGCCAAGACCCCCCTTCAGTGGTTCCATTCGTACCTCTCAGGCCGCACACAGTTCATCCAGCTCAAATCATTCAAGTCCAACCTCTCCCCAGTCACTTCAGGCGTGCCACAGGGCTCAGTCCTGGGACCCTTGCTATTCATCATCTATCTTCTTCCCCTTGGCGCCATCTTCCGCAAATTCAACATCCAATATCACTGTTATGCAGATGACACTCAACTGTACCTTTCAAGCTCGCCTAACTCCTCACTCCCACCCTCCTCCTTCCCCACCTGCTTAGCTGAAATCAAAGCCTGGTTCTCGTCCAACTTCCTTAAATTAAACGGTGATAAAACTGAAGTGCTCCTCGTAGGGACGAAATCATCACTCTCAAAAGTTGCCAGTTTCTCCATTCCCATTGACACCTCCTTGGTCTCCCCCTCCCCTCAAGTTAAGAGACTGGGCGTCATCCTCGACAGCACTCTCTCATTTAAATCCCACATCAGCCATACCACTCGGGCCGCCTATTTCCATCTCCGACAAATAAATCGACTTCGTCCCTCCCTCTCCCCCAACACCACCTCCATCCTCGTCCATAGTCTTGTCACCTCACGTTTAGATTACTGCAACTCCCTCCTCTTCGGTCTCCCTCAAAAATCTCTCCACAAGCTACAACTGGTCCACAATTCAGCTGCCCGCATCATCACCAGAACCCCATCTTCCCACCACATCTCCCCCATCCTACAACAACTCCACTGGCTTCCCATCACTTTCCGGATCCAGTACAAAATCCTTCTACTCACCTTCAGAGCCATCCATAAACTCGCCTGACCTCCTCCACATTGCCATAACACGCCCCCTCAGATCCTCCTCCTCCCCCAACCTCACTGTGCCCCCTGTCTACCTCAGGACCATGAGGGCCAGAGCTTTCAGTTGCTCTGCCTCTCACCTTTGGAACTCCTTACCACCAGACATTCGAAATACCGACTCTCTCCCCGTATTTAAATCAAACCTCAAAACACACCTTTTTCGTCTGGCTTACTCACTGCACCACCCTTAATTGTTTTCTTTGTTTAGGTTTATGATTACATGCTGCTTTGTTGATCTTATGTATGTATGTATGTTTCACCTACTGACTATTTTTTGTTGTAATTGCTGCTATTGAAATTGTTATTGAAATCTTAACTGTGAAGCCGACCTATGATTTTAAATTGTAAATAGAATCAGAATCAGAGAATCAGAATCAGAGTACTTTATTGATCTCTTTAGGGGGTGTCCATTAGGGAAATTAGCATCTCCAAAAAAACGTACAGCACATACAGCACTGTACAAAATTAAATAGTGTTTAACTGTTGCATAGATGTACTGTAAAGTGTCCTTGGGTGTCTTGAAAGGTGCTTTGAAATAAAATCTATTATTATTTTTATTTTATTTTTTTATTACACCTCTATCCATGCCTTTATTACACCTCTATCCATGCCTTTATTACACCTCTATCCATGCCTTTATTACACCTGTATCCATGCCTTTATTACACCTCCATCCATGCCTTTATTACACCTCCATCCATGCCTTTATAACACCTCTATCCATGCCTTTATTACACCTCTATCCATGCCTTTATTACACCTCTATCCATGCCTTTATTACACCTCTATCCATGCCTTTATAACACCTCTATCCATGCCTTTTTTACACCTCTATCCATGCCTTTATTACACCTCTATCCATGCCTTTATTACACCTGTATCCATGCCTTTATTACACCTGTATCCATGCCTTTATTACACCTCTATCCATGCCTTTTTTACACTTCTCTCCATGCCTTTATTACACCTCTATCCATGCCTTTATTACACCTTTATCCATACCTTTATTACACCTCTATCCATGCCTTTATTACACCTCTATCCATGCCTTTATTACACCTCTATCCATGCCTTTATTACACCTCTATCCATGCCTTTATAACACCTCTATCCATGCCTTATAACACCTCTATCCGTGCCTTTATTACACCTCTATTCATGCCTTTATTACACCTCCATCCGTGCCTTTATTACACCTCTATCCATGCCTTTATTACACCTCTATCCATGCCTTTATTACACCTCTATCAACGCCTTTATTACACCTCTATCCATGCCTTTATTACACCTCCATCCATGCCTTTATTACACCTCTATCCATACCTTTATAACACCTCTATCCATGCCTTTATTATACCTCTATCCATGCCTTTATTACACCTCCATCCATGCCTTTATTACACCTCTATCCATGCCTTTATTACACCTCCATCCATGCCTTTATTACACCTCTATCCATGCCTTTATTACACCTCTATCCATGCCTTTATTACACCTCTATCCATGCCTTTATAACACCTCTATCCATGCCTTATAACACCTCTATCCGTGCCTTTATTACACCTCTATCCATGCCTTTATTACACCTCCATCCATGCCTTTATTACACCTCTATCCATGCCTTTATTACACCTCTATCCATGCCTTTATAACACCTCTATCCATGCCTTATAACACCTCTATCCGTGCCTTTATTACACCTCTATCCGTGCCTTTATAACACCTCTATCCATGCCTTATAACACCTCTATCCGTGCCTTTATTACACCTCTATTCATGCCTTTATCACACCTCTATCCATGCCTTTATAACACCTCTATCCATGCCTTTATTACACCTCTATCCATGCCTTTATTACACCTCTATCCATGCCTTTATTACACCTCTATCCATGCCTTTATTACAGCATGGCCCGTCTGTCCTCTCCTGCCCGTTCCCATATTCTCCTACATAAATGCACATATTGCCGGTCTTGGTTTTCTCTGGTCTTGCTGATCCTGGATTCGCTCCATCAGGACCCGGAGGATGAAGGTGGGCCACATCTCTGATGAGGACGTCTGAAGATGCACCTGGACCTGGTATATTACTGTTAATGCTGATGTGCTCTGTGCACGTGGCCTCTGCTGCACGTCTGCCCGTCCCAGGGAGACGGATCCCTCAGCTGTGGATCTCCTCCAGGTTTCTCCAGGTTTTTCCTGACCTGGTTTGAGGGCCTAAGGACGGAGGACGTCACACCTGTGCAGCCTGTAAAGTCCTCTGATGCAGCAATCTGGTGATTTTGGGCCTCAGGGCGGCTGATCAGCTCCCGGAGGCACCAGAATCTCAGCAGAACCACCTGGAGTGCTGCTCCTAAATCATGAAGCCATCTGCCATCGGACGTTAGACAGCCCCCTTTACTCCACATCTTTAAAAGCCATCTCAAAATGCACCTTGATCCTGTGTCAGGTTCAAACTGTTCATTTAAAAATGCTGTAACTACTTATTGTCACTCCTGACCAGAACCCTGACCTGCTTTAGCTGATGTTCTATCACCTCAGGATAGCAGGAGACAACCTGACCATCCATCCCCCATTTTCTTATATGTTCCTTTCTGTATATCATGCTTTGTTTTATCTTGTGACGCTTATGCTTTATCATATGATGCTTACCCTTACGCGTATTGTAATCTTACATGTTCGTGTGCTAGTATAAAAAATGAACCTCCCCAGGGCCCACACTGGTAGCTACACTGCAGACGTGCAGTGGCCCTAGCAGCAAGTAAACCGCAGCTTCCTCTGATGGCAACAGCACAGGAAGGAAACTCATCACTTCCTCTCCAACACCCTGCTTTCGTTTATGTCGTTTTTCTTCCGTGTTCTTTTATACTTATTTTATCTGAGCTGCTTTATAATTGTAATGATTGTTTTTAGTGCTTTATGAATATATCATCATGAAACAACTCTGGAATTCTCTGAAACATTTTAGTGTAAAGATGTTTTACCCGACGTGTTTTCAGCTTTCTGTTCTCCGTTCAGCACTTTATTCTCAGCAACACTGATAACGAACTAGAGAAACAGTTTAACCTTTAACCTCTCCTGTATTAAAGGCTTTAGAACAGAAACTGACCTGTTGGACCTGAACTGACAGCTGAAAGATTTTGCAGAATGTCGTTCCGAGGTATCTTCTCTAAAATCTTCTTGGTGACTTCCACGGCTCCTTGATCTTTGTAAGCCTTCACCATCAAATTACAAACGACCGTCCTCTCTCTGGTCTCTAGTTGGTAGCTTTTAATCGGGTTGAAGCCTCCCATGATTCCAGGATCTTTCAGGTAAAATTTGAATTTATTGAATTCTTCCTCAGTTAAATCCTCCAGAACATTCAGCAGGGTCTCTTGAGCCATTGTAGCGTCCGTCTTCTCTTTAGAGCAGGAGTGCTCATTACGTCGATCGCGGTGTGACATTTAAAAATATCAGCCTATCATTCATCCCGTCACGTGATTGATGTACAGGGCAGCCAGTGAGATGACAACTGAAGTTGACAATCAGGCGACCAATCACGTGCAAACAACAGCGCTAAGTGCAGCAGAACGACGTCAGCCTATCAGCAGTCCCGTGACTTGATTGACATACAGGGCAGCCAATCAGAAGCGCTAAACTATCCAGCCAATTACCTCTGATTTTAAGCCACCGCTAAAGCTGATGGTCATCAAAATGACTGAGGGAGCGGGACCAAGTAAGAAGACAAAAACAGATCACTTTCATATCGGCCAGTGCAAACATCTACTTTCTACATGAAGATGATGAAGTCCAAAAAGCGTTGCACGGTGACTGATGAACATCTGGAGGTGTGGGTGAGGCTGTCAGCAGCTACGGTCCCTGTGCCTCCCTGGCTGGTTCAGTTCAGTGCACGTCAGCAAAGTGAACTTAGGTAATTACAAAAAAGGTTAATAGTTAATTATTATGTGTGTTTTGCCATATTGGCTCATTCAGTTAAGCAAAGTACATCAACTGTACATACAAATAATCCTCAATACATTTGAAAATAATTAATGTTTTGCATTTTTGTGGTGGGTAGATCACACGCTCAAAAGTGACATTTGACAGGCCAACGACCGGGACTGGGACAGCCCATAATACTCATATTAGTAACGTGGACCAACGAAAGTGGACAAAAGCCAAAGTTTCAGAATCAGCCTAAAGAAACATATGACAGAAGACATCAAAGACTTTAGGAACAAAGGCAGCACATGTGCCATTGAGCTGCATCTTTCCAGGGTCGTGATTAGTAGCAGGTTCTGATACAGTAGCACAGATCATCAAAGAACACGAGCACGTTGTCTAGAATCAAAGAAAAGAACAAAGCTGCATGAAACAGTTGTGATCAGGGCGACTCAAGTAGTTCTGAGGGATCTGGAGACAAGGCGGCATTGTTGATGACAAACAGGAACAAACAAAAACATCGATCTGATATTGATATTAGAATGTACAGCACACACACACACACTCACACACTCACACCCACACACACACTCACACACTCACACCCACACACACACTCACACACACACTCACACACCCACACACACACTCACACGCACACACACCACTCATACAGCACACTCATACACACACTCACTCACACACTCACTCACACACCACTCACACACTCACACATACACTCACGCAAACTCACACACACACACACCACTCATACACTCACTCATACACTCACACACACACCACTCATACACACACTCACACACACACACACACACACCACTCATACACTCACTCACACACTCACACACACCACTCATACACTCACTCATACACTCACACACACCACTCATACACTCACTCATACACTCACACACACCACTCATACACTCACTCACACACACACCACTCATACACTCACACACACACACCACTCACACACACACTCACTCATACACTCACACACACACACACCACTCATACACACACTCTCACACACACACACACACCACTCATACACACACTCATACACTCACACACACCACTCATACACTCACTCATACACTCACACACACCACTCACACACACACACTCTCACTCACACTCACACTCACACACACACACACACACGCTCACACACACACACATTCACACACTAACTCACACTCTCACTCACACTCACACTCACACACACACTCACACACACACACACACACACATTCACACACTAACTCACACTCTCACTCACACACACTCATACTCAGACTTGTGAGGGTGAAGTTTTGCTCACCCGCGCTGTTCGTTCACCAGACTCAGATCAACCACACAAACAACAGGAGTTCCTTGCTAGAGAGTCGAGCAGCAGTTCAACTCTGTTCGTCTGCTGCTCGCTCACCTCTTTTATTGGTGCAAACAGGATCTCATCACTCATTGTCTTCTGACCTCTGCTCCCATCTTAACAAACTTCTCTAATCTTGACCAACAGGACACATCTGGGTGCTGGTCAGCAGCTTCAGCACTTTTACGAAACACTCTCATGTTCTGCTTTTCCTGTCAACGTTCCTCAAACACTCAAAATCTGCATACAATAGCATTTAAAGATAATACTAATCACAACAATAACAATAATTCTTCTCACACACTCACACTCACACTCACACACACCACTCATACACTCACACACACACACACCACTCATACACACACTCACACACACACTCACACACACCACTCATACACTCACTCATACACTCACACACACCACTCATACACTCACTCATACACTCACACACACCACTCATACACACACTCACACACACACACCACTCATACACTCACACACACACACCACTCACACACTCACTCACACACATACCACTCATACACTCACACACACACACCACTCACACACTCACTCATACACTCACACACACACACCACTCATACACACACTCTCACACACACACACACACCACTCATACACTCACTCATACACTCACACACACCACTCATACACTCACTCATACACTCACACACACCACTCATACACTCACACACACACACCACTCATACACTCACTCATACACTCACACACACACCACTCATACACACACACACACCACTCATACACTCACACACACACACCACTCATACACACGCACACACACCACTCATACACTCACACACTCACTCACACACTCACTCACACACTCACACTCACACACCACTCACACACTCACACACACACTAGGATATCGATCACTCGAGGGTCTAGCACAGGCATGGGCAAACTAAGGCCCGGGGGCCACACGCGGCCCGTTAAACGTTTTAATCCGGCCCGCCAAACTTGAAAAATTAAATGAATAAACCTTGTTAATGTTAAATTTTCACTGCAATTCTGGTGTTTTCCCACTAGAAAAAAGACAGTCAGGAGGAGAGTGATGGTGATATCCTGAAGGATAACAGAACTTTCAGTGCTTTAAAATAGAAATGGTTGAAAATGGCACATTTTATTCATTTGATTTTAAGTGTTTTAAGACTCATTCCAAAGTCAGATATTTTGTTGTAATGCTTCTCTTCATTTTCATTTGAAATGAAAGCACATGTTTTCTCCATATCCCAAGATGTGTATTTTTTCTCCAATGAGGTGAGGTTACCAAAGCACTCCATCCATCCATCTGCTCCTGGTCCGGCCCCTTTGTCAAATGTTAGAACCCATTGTGGCCCACGAATCAAAATGTTTGCCCACCCCTGGTCTAGCAGCAGTAAAATTCCACCACCATGACCCAAACACACTCTGCTCTGCCGTCGACAGTTTGAACAGCTTCATATCGCCGTCGGCGCCACCCTGAATGAAACGGTTCCGTTCTAGAGCGACGACACCAAGACGGTTACCTGAGGCAGGTGTAGCGGATCCATGCTGTCGGGTCACCTGATCTTCAGCCCCATCAAGGCTGTGGAGGACACAGTGGTGACACTGGTCACATCACCAGGTGTCTCACACAGAAACTCTTCAAAGCCATCACAGATGTTCACGCTCCGCTCTAGACGGGACGGCGCGCCCTCACCATGGGGGCGGAGCGGCACAGCGTTGAGACGGGTGGAGGCTGCAGACCGCGGACGCCCTCACCATCGGAGCGGAGCGGCACAGCGTTGAGACGGGTGGAGGCTGCACACCGTGGACGCCGTCACCGTGGGGGCGGAGCGGCACAGCGTTGAGACGGGTGGAGGCTGCAGACCGCGGACGCCCTCACCGTGGGGGCGGAGCGGCACAGCGCTGAGACGGGTGGAGGCTGCAGACCGCGGACGCCCTCACCGTGGGGGCGGAGCGGCACAGCGTTGACGACCTGATTTTTCTATTGATTCTCCGAACAGGAGCAGCCGTTGATCAATAGTCTAAATATCAATGGCCTGTTTCAGCCTGTGAAGCTGTTAATGATGCTGTGAGAGGAAGGAAGGCCTCACTGATGCATTTAGTTCTAACTATATATTCAGCCGTATATGTAGAATACTTCATCTTTACTGCACCAGAGCTACGATGGCTGAACATCTCAGACGTGCTCCACAATCCCACTGTGATCCAGTTTATTTCTGATTCCTGCTTCTCATTGGAATTGTGGTCAAAAATCCCGGACTGCTTTTGTGTCGTCTTTAGTCACGAGTCTGGTGCTGTTCTAGACCTTCACCCCCCCAGCATGGCCATGATCAGCACGACAGTTAAAAACATAAATATTGGAATATCAGAAATGTCCTCTTGACAACATGCAGATGCTGTTTCCTCTTGTATTGTGATTCACCATGAGATTATTTTTAAGTCAAGGGCGACTCTGAAGATGCTTGTTTTTTAGAATACAGATTTAGACATCCTGCCTGGTCCCGGTGCCGAAGAAGACCCATCCTGTGGCACCGAGTGACTACAGGCCAATAGCACTGACCTCCCACATTATGAAGGTCATGGAGCGGCTGGTGCTGTCACACCTCAGACCTCTGGTGAGCCCCTTTCAGGACCCTCTGCATTTTGCCTATCAGCCCAAGGTGGGGGTTGATGACGCAGTGATATACCTGCTACAGAGGGCTTACTCCTCCTTGGACAGACTAAACACCACAGTGCGGGTCATGTTCTTCGACTTCTCTTCTGCCTTCAACACCATCCAGCCAAGACTGCTGAGGGCGAAGTTGGAGAAGATGCAGATGGATGCTCCCCTTGTTTCCTGGATCGAGGACGACCTGACAGGTCGGCCACAGGTTGTGAGACTGCGGAGCTGTGTGTCCGACCCCCTGATGAGCAACACAGGAGCTCCTCAAGGAACTGTGCTCTCCCCCTTTCTGTTCACCACCTACACAGCTGACTTCCAGTACCACTCTGAGACACGTCATCTCCAGTACCACTCTGAGACACGTCATCTCCAGAACCACTCTGAGACACGTCATCTCCAGAACCACTCTGAGACACGTCACCTCCAGTACCACTCTGAGACATGTCATCTCCAGAAGTACTCGGATGACACAGTCATAGTCGGGTGTGTGGAGAATGGACAGGAGGATGAATACAGGGACCTTGTGGAGAGTTTTGTCAGGTGGAGCAGGGAGAACCTTCTGCAGCTCAACGTGACCAAGACGAAGGAGATGGTGGTGGATTTTAGTAAAAGCAAGTCCCCACCCTCCCCAGTCTGCATCAGTGGGAAAGATGTGGAAATAGTTTCATTTTACAGGTTCCTGGGTGTTCAGCTGGACAATAAACTGGAGTGGTCCACAAACACCGATGCTGTCTACAAGAAGGCCATGAGCAGACTCTACTTCCTCAGGAGACTCAGGTCCTTCAGTGTTTGCAGCAGGATGCTCCAGATGTTCTACCAGTCTGTCATGGCTAGCACCATCTTCTGTGCTGTAGTGTGCTGGGGAGCAGGCTAAACTAAGGATGCTAACAGACTCAACAAACTCATTAAAAAGGCAGGGTCTGTTGTTGGCTGTAGACCTGCAAACTTAGACGAGGTGGTGAGGGACAGGATGGTGTTGAAACTATGGACAATCATGGACAGTCCCCCCCCCCCCCCCCCCCCCCCCCCCCCCCCCCCCCCCATAACACAGCAGACTCCTGCAGCCTCGCTGCTCTAAGGAACGCTACAGGAAGTCCTTCCTGCCGTCCGCCATCAGACTGTATAACTCATCCTAACCAAGCCAGTAACAGTAACTGTGTAATGTTTATGTTGTAATTTTATTTCTATTTTATTCTATATTTATGTCTATATGCTTATAATGCTTATAATATGTATACATTATATTATGTATATATTATATATATATGCTTATAATATATGCTGTATATATGCTTATAACGTTCTAATCTTATCCGTATTTATTTATTCTGTTTCTATACTTTGTATAGGTTGCTACTATAATATAATTCAATTTCCCCACGTGGATGAATAAAGTACATCTTAATCTTATACTGATGATCACAGTTGTGTTATACGGTGCCTACAACATTTGCTCCACTAGATGGGAGCCTTTCCAGAGCTCTATGATTATTTAGCTGGCTGTGGAATAACATTCTAAACACCCCATAGTTCACGCTTGGACAATTCAAGACCCTTAAAAATGTATCTGAGTGAGAATTGACATTGCTTTTCTTATGTTGGATGTTAATTTTGTCTCTTCTCCGTTCTAAGCTCTCTGTCTCCTCTTGGGATCTATGTTACTGTTTACATCTGTGAGTTCTCATGGTGATCATGAAGGATGAGGCCAACTTGGCTGAGTCGCTTTGGAAAAAGAGGTTTAATCTCAACAGGAAAATTAAAAATAAAGGACAAAGAGGTGTAGAAAAACAGCCAGTTTTCCTAGGATCACGTTGCTCTCTCCTGACAACCTGTGGAATCAGCAATAGGAAAGATGAGGTTGGTTGGACAGACGGGACCTTCATGATGAACATCCAGCAGGTCTAGAACTCATATTCAGGCCGTGAGCTCAACCCTCGTGTTTCTTCAGAGGGAAGCTTCTCCTGCGGTCGAACACAAATGCACCGAGGAACCGGGCAAGAACCAAGACCATAAACCAAAGCCAAAGCCGGGGAACAGCGGTTCAGTGAATGTGGCTTTGAAGGTATGGACGTGGACCGGGGTGTTTGTGATGATTCTGTAGAAGGTCACAGTGCCAGCGGGGTAGTTCACATAGACGGCGACTCTCTGAGGATCAGTGGATGAGAAGGTGAGGAGGTGTACCCTTTTGTTATTGTGGAGGACAGAGTAACCTCTGTCAGAACACAGAAGGCTCCAAGACTGCTGATTCTCTCCAAACCAGCTTTGGGGACTGCTTCCATGTCTCCGGATCTTTTTGTATGCTACAGAAATGTGAACCCGTCCTGTCCACTCCACCTCCCAGTAACAGCGACCAGTTAGGCTGTTGCTACACAGCAGCTGGGGACAGTCCTCAAACCTCTCTGGATGGGCTGGATATGGTTGGTCCTCGGCCACTGCCCTCATCACCCTGTTGTTGGACACTTGGATTGACCTGTGGACGGTGTTGGTGTCCACGCTGAGCTCACAGTGATCTAAAGGGAGAGAGGAGGAACCAGGAACCAGCTCATGAAACACAACTGAGTCCACTAACTGCTGCTTTTTTCAGAGCGTGACGTGCTGACGCATCAAGTTGATCACTTACACTTCTTCACACCACTCTTAAGTCTCTCTTTCCCACAATGGTCCAGTCTGGATTGGGAGAAGACACAGAGGAAATGAAATCCAAGGCAGGACAGAGGTTCAACAGATGCCACCTCAACCTTGAGCTCTACGCTGTTCGTCCCTGACTTTGGGTCTGCCTGAACCGGTTTGCTCTTGATTCGGTTTGTGAACCTCAGAGCTGGATTTGTGACATCTCTCCATATGCCAACGTCATGGAGGAGAACTTTGCCTATTTCTCTCTAAGGATTCCCTTACAGGCAGTGGCTGCAGCCAGATGGTTGTGCTGGCATCACCTGATCTTTTTGTATCTCTGACGTGACCCTTTTATTCTCCCTTATGTGGGTTCTCGTACCCTGAAGGTCCAGAAAGCATCACATCTCTCTGCTCAGAGGTGGTTCAGATCTCACAATGTGCTGCTTGAACCACCGAACGTCTGGAAGGTCTCCATGCTCATCAATAAATAGTATCAGGTCTTCATTTTAGGGAGGGTGTTTGCATCTACCTGAGAACCTCCAGGCTCAACTCTGGATCCTCCAGAACAGCAGAGAGCTGCTTTGTTCCATCATCTCCAGGATGGTTGAAGCTCAGGTCCAGTTCTTTTAGATGGGTTGGGTTGGACCTCAACGCTGAGGCCAGAGAAGAACATCCTTCTGCTGTGATGAGACAGCCCGATAACCTGCATGCAAGCACATCCACCACACACACACACACACACACACACACACACACACACACACACACACACACACACACACACACACACACACATTCCTCACTAATTAACAGCTCATTTATGCAAAGTTCTGGGTCCTGTGTCGGGGCCTGGACCTGACTGGGGAGCGAAGCACAGGAACCAGAACCAGACTAAGTCATTTTAAAAGCTGTGGGAGTGAACAGTGGTCGGCTGGTCGGCATTTTTGGTAAAGATATTTCCTCTTTTGGAAGATAACCAAAATTTCAAGCTGCCATTTAGAAAAACTGATGATGCTGATAAGGAGTACTAACCTGAGGATCTCCAGCCGGCAGTTTGGACTCCTCAGACCAACAGAGAGCTGGTTCAGCCCTGAATCCCTCAGGTCATTGTTACTCAGGTCCAGCTCTAGCAGACTAGAGGAGGAGGCGCTGAGGACAGGGGACAGAGCTTCACAACTCCTCTCCGTCAGATTGCAGTCACTCAACCTGAAAAAAGAAAAGAAGAAGAAAGGAGAAAATCCTTCTGGTTCTCTCCTGCACAATCAGGGACGCAGGCTTATTTCTTTAGTTGACCTTTATGAGGACGGAAGGTGCAATGATACGGAATGAAATCAGTTCTTGGAGTAACTACTGCGACTGCCTAAAACGCTGCCAGATGTGATGCGTGTTGCTGAACACCTGCAGACACCTGCAGAACACCTGCAGAACACCTGCAGACACCTGCAGACACCTGCAGACACCTGCAGAACACCTGCAGACACCTGCAGAACACCTGCACCTGCAGAACACCTGCAGACACCTGCAGACACCTGCAGAACACCTGCAGACACCTGCAGAACACCTGCAGACACCTGCAGAACACCTGCAGAACACCTGCAGAACACTTACAGGGCTTTTCTGCAGGCTGTGACCACTGGCAGCAGCCTCAGAAGAACCCACGCTGAAGCAGAGTATTTCTTCAGGTCAAACATCTCCAGGTCTTGTCCTGAGGACAGTAATATGAAGCCAAGAGCTGACCACTGAGCAGAGGAGAGCAAGTTTGTTGTCAGTTTTCCGGATCTGAGGTTCTGTTGAACCTCCTGGACCAGTGAACTATCGTTCAGCTCGTTCAGACAGTGGAACAGGTTGATGATTCTCTCTGAGGACAGATTCTCTCCAATCTTCTCCTTGATGTAGCCAATGATTTCCTGATTGGGCTCTGAGCTACCTTCACCATAAATTAGACCTTGTAGAAGAGCCTGATTGGTCGGCAGAGAAAGACCCAAAAGGAACCGCAGGAACAGGTCCAGGTGTCCTTTTTCATTTTGCAAGGCCTCGTCCACCGCACACTGGTAAAAATCAGCCTGTTTGATTTTGGTTTTGCACAATTTAGAGCCTAAATAATGTAATAAGGTTGTTTTTTGTGACAGTATGTTGGTGCCAGAATTAGTGAATTTCAAATGTGCATGAAGAGCAGCGAGAAACTCCTGAACACTCAGATGGACAAAGCAGAACACCTCCTTCTTGAACAGTCCTCGCTCCCTTCTGAAGATCTGCGTGAACACTCCTGAGTAGGCATCAGCCGACCTGACGGTGATGCCACAGTCTCTTAGATCGGACTCGTAGAAGATCACATTGCCTTTCTGCAGTTGTTTAAATGCCAGCTTTGCCAGAATTGGAATCATCTCACAGCTCTCTGGACTCCATTGTGGAGCTTTCCCGTCTCCTCTCTTGTTTTTCGGTGTGGACTGAACAACCAGGAAGGAGATGTACATCGCTGTGAGAGTCTTGGGCAGCTCTTCTCGCATCTTCAACACATCCTCAAAAACCTTTGCAGTGACCCAGCAGAAGATTGGGATGTGACACATGGTATGGAGGCTTCGAGATGCCTTGATGTGAGAGATGATTCTGCGCGCCTGCTCCTCCTCCTTGAACTTCCTCCTAAAGTACTCTTCCTTCTGCACGTCAGTAAACCCTCGCACCTCTGTCCTCATGTCCACAAAATCCGGATGGATCTGATTGGCTGCCGCGGGCCTCGTGGTTATCCAGAGTCGAGCGGAGGGGAGAAGACTTCTGTTAATGAGGTTTGTGAGCAGGACCTCCACCGAGCACGGTGCCTTCACATCTATATCCGCCTCCTGGAATTTACTGGTTCTGGTGTCCATTTTTAGTCGGCTCTCATCCAGCCCATCCAAGATAAACAGAAGCTTGAATTTACAATTGTCAAAATTGGTGACTCCTGATGACTGCAGAGCTGTAAAGATGCTGTTAAGAGCCTCTATTTGAATGGACCTGGACTCTTGGATGCACTCATGAGTGAGTTGAGCCAAGGATAGGCGTGTCCCCCTCAACTGGTTCAGGTGGCGAAAGGTGAACGGCAATATGAGATGCACGTCTTGATTGGCTCGTTGTTCTGCCCAGTCCAACACAAACTTGTGGATTAGAAAGGTTTTGCCAATTCCTGCATTTCCGTTGGTCAGAACAGTTCTTATGGGTTTATATTTCCCAGCTGGAGGTGTAAACAGGTCACTGGGACTAATGGGTTGTTCTGTGTCTGAAGGGTTCCCAACCATGTCAATCTGAGTGACCTCGTGCTGAGCATTGATGTGTATGTCGCCACCGGTGGTGACGTACAGCTGTGTGTAGACGTCGTCCAGCCGCTGCTCGTCTGCCTTCTCATCGCAGCCTTCCTGCACACACATAAACCTGCTCTTCAGGTTTGACTGAAGGTTTGATTGATAAGAGCCGATGGGGTCGTGTTCACATGTGGGACCTTAAAGCAAAATATACATGCACATGTGTTAGTCGATATATCCAGCAGATATGAATATATTATATATTTATTCCAGAGTGCTTTGAGCTGATGTTTTACAGTTTATCTTCTTCTCAGGTCCAGTTGGGCTTCACATTTCAAAAAGACAAGAACAGCATCACTGGAGTAAAACAATCCCAAAAACTTAAGTAAGGAACTCAGAAGAGCTTTTAAAGCAGGTACGACTGGAATTCTTTCAGACTGACGCTGCAGCAATTTGCTGTTGATGCTGCTGTTGAGATCTGACGCTCAAAGTTTCAGACTGGATCAAGTTTCACTGATTCCACATCAGGAAAAACAATGAAAGTGGTGGTGGGTCTCAGCAGGTCCGAAGGGTTGATCATGAGTTCTGAACTTGATAGGAGACAAACCTCCATTCCAAGAAAAGGCGGTGCAGCTTCATCTGGAAGGATGGGTTAACCCTAACCCTAAGCATGCCTCCTCAGTCAGACCACTTCCTGTGTGTCTTGGTAACAGTTAACTCTAAATTTATGACATTTTAATGACGTTAGTGGTTATGATGGTGCTTGGCTGCAGGCGGTGAAAACATCTCACGGCTGCACTTTGAAGCTCTCATCCATGCCTTTATAACACCTCCATCCATGCCTTTATTACACCTCTATCCATGCCTTTATTACACCTCTATCCATGCCTTTATCACACCTCCATCCATGCCTTTATCACACTTCTATCCATGCCTTTATTACACCTCTATCAGCTGGATTACTGTAAAGCCCGTCTGTAGTCTCCTGCCCGTTCCCATATTCTCAGCCTCAGGGCGGCTGATCGGCTCCCGGAGGCACCAGAATCTCAGCAGAACCACCTGGAGTGCTGCTCCTAAATCATGAAGCCATCTGCCATCGGACGTTAGACAGCCCCCTTTACTCCACATTTTTAAAAGCCCTCTTAAAATGCACCATTTTCCAGCTATGAGACTTTGATCCTGCTTTTATTGTGTTGTTTTTCTTCCGTGTTCTTTTATACCTTTATACCTACCTATTTTTATCTGAGGTACTTTATAATTCTAATGATTGTTTTGTCAACTGATCACCACCTGGTGGTGAGTTGGCTCCAATGGTGGGGAAGGATGCCGGACAGATGCCAACCCAAACGTATTGTGAGGGTCTGCTGGGAACGCCTGGCAGAGTCTCCCATCAGAAGGAGCTTCAACTCACACCTCCGGGAGAGCTTTGACCATGTCCCGGGGGAGGCGGAGGACATTGAGTCCGAATGGACCATGTTCCGTGCCTCCATTGTTGAGGCGGCTGACCAGTGCTGTGGCCGCAAGGTGGTTGGTGCCTGTCGTGGCGGCAATGCCCGAACCCGCTGGTGGACACCAGCGGTGAGGGATGCCGTCAGGCTGAAGAAGGAGTCGTATCGGGCCTTACTGGCCTGTGGGACTCCTGAGGAGGCAGATAGGTACCAGCAGGCTAAGCAGAGTGCAGCTACGGCATTTGCTGAGGCAAAGACCCGGGCATGGGAAGAGTTCGGTGAGGCCACAGAGAACGACTTCTGGACGGCTTCGAAAAGGTTCTGGACCACCATCCGGCGTCTGAGGAGGGGGAAGCAGTGCACTGTCAACGCTGTGTAAAGTGGCGATGGTGTGCTGCTGACCTCAACTCGGGATGTTGTGGATCGGTGGAAGGAATACTTCAAGGACCTCCTTAATCCCACCAACGCGCCTTCCAATGAGGAAGTAGGGCCTGGGGACCTGGGTACAGGCTCTCGTATCTCCGGGGCTGAAGTTGCTGAGGTAGTCAAAAAACTCCTCAGTGGCAAGGCCCCGGGGGTGGATGAGATCCTCTCGGAGTTCCTTAAGGCTCTGGATGTTGTAGGGCTGTCGTGGTAGACTCGACTCGGCCACATCACGTGGACATCGGGGGCGGTGGCGCTGGATTGGCAGACTGGGGTGGTAGTCCATCTTTTTAAGAAGGGGACTGGAGGGTGTGTTCCAATTATAGGGGGATCACACTCCTCAGCCTCCCTGTTAAGGTCTATTCAGGGGTACTGGAGAGGAGGGTCCACCGGATAGTCGAACCTCAGACTCAGGAGGAGCAATGTGGTTTTCGTCCTGGGTGTGGAACAGTGGACCAGCGCTACACCCTCAGCAGGGTCCTCGAGGGTGCATGGGAGTTTGCCCAACCAGTCCACATGTGTTTTGTGGACTTGGAGAAAGCATTCGACCGTGTCCCTTTGGGGGTCCTGTGGGGAGGTCCTCCGCGAGTATGGGGTGTCGGGCCTGCTGATACGGGCCGTCGCGCTCCCTGTATGATCGGTGTCATAGTTTGGTCCGCATTGCTGGCAGTAAGTCAAATTCGTTTCCGGTGAGGGTTGGTCTCCGCCAGGGCTGCCCTTTGTCACCGATTCTGTTCATAACTTTTATGGACAGAATTTCTAGGTGCAGTCATGGTGTTGAGGGGGTCCGGCTTGGTGACCTCAGAATCGGGTCTCTGCTTTTTGCAGATGATGTGGTCCTGTTGGCTTCATCGGCCCGTGACCTCCAACTATCACTGGATCGGTTCACCGCCGAGAGTGAAGCGGCTGGGATGAGAATCAGCACCTCCAAATCCGAGGCCATGGTTCTCAACCGGAAAAAGGTGGAGTGCCTCCTCCGGGTCAAGGAGGAGATCCTGGCCCAAGGGGAGGAGTTCAAGTACCTCGGGTTCTTGTTCACGAGTGAGGGAAGAATGGAGCAGGAGATCAACAGGCGGATCGGTGCGGCGTCCGCAGTAATGCGGACTCTGCACCGGTCCGTAGTGGTGAAGAGAGAGCTGAGCCAAAAGGCGAAGCTCTCGATTTACCGGTCGATCTTCATTCCTACCCTCAGCTATGGTCATGTGCTTTGGGTAATGACCGAAAGAACAAGATCACGGGTACAAGCGGCCCAAATGAGCTTCCTCCGTAGGGTGGCTGGGCTCTCCCTTAGAGATGAGGGTGAGAAGCTCTGGCATCCTGGAGGAGCTCGGAGTAGAGCCGCTGCTCCTCCACGTTGAGAGGAGCCAGATGAGGTGGCTTGGGCATCTAGTTAGGATGCCCCCTGGACGCCTCCCTGGTGAGGTGTTCAGGGCATGTCCCTCCGGTAGGAGACCCCCGGGAAGACCCAGGACACGTTGGAGAGACTATGTCTCTCGACTGGCCTGGGAACGTTTGGGGATCCCCCCGGACGAGCTGGAAGAAGTAGCTCGGGAGAGGCCCTGCTGCCCCCGAGACCCGACCCCGGATAAGTGGTAGAGGACGGATGGATGGATGGATGGATGGATGGATGGATGGATGGATGGATGGATGGATGGATGGATGGATGGATGGATGGATGGATGGATGGATGGATGATTGTTTTTAAAGTGCTTTATGAATATATCATCATGAAACAACTCTAGAGTTCTCTGAAACATTTTAGTGTAAAGATGTTTTACCCGACGTGTTTTGAGCTTTCTGTTCTCCGTTCAGCACTTTATTCTCAGCAACACTGATAACGAACTAGAGAAACAGTTTAACCTTTAACCTCTCCTGTATTAAAGGCTTTAGAACAGAAACTGACCTTCTGGATCTGAACTGACAGCTGAAAGATTTTGCAGAATGTCGTTCCGAGGTATCTTCTCTAAAATCTTCTTGGTGACTTCCACGGCTCCTTGATCTTTGTAAGCCTTCACCATCAAATCCACAACGACCGTCCTCTCTCTGGTCTCTAGTTGGTAGTTTTTAACCAGGTTGAAGCCTCCCATGATTCCAGGATCTTTCAGGTAAAATTTGAATTTAGCGAATTCTTCCTCAGTTAAATCCTCCAGAACATTCAGTAGGATCTCTCGGGCCATTGTAGCGTCCTGCTGGCAGTAGACCTGCAATCAAGTGAGTGAAGGAACATTTCAGGAGTGAACTTCGCACCTTCTCTTTAGAGTCTCCGTCACCAAACACCATCGTACAGGAGATGGTTTAAAGGTTGAATGAGTCATTTACGATGGTTCAAAGTTGGTTGTCAGTAACGGGACATGAAAGGAGGGAGGGAGGGAGGGAGAGAGGGAGGGAGGGAGGGAGGAAGGGAGAGGAAGGGAGGGAGGAAGAGAGAGAGGGAGGGAGGGAGAGAGGGAGGGAGGGAGAGGAAGGGAGGGAGCAGATGAAGACGTAGAGGAAGGCGAGCAGCAGGAGTAGCTTCTGGAATAGTCCTGGAATAGCTGATTATTAATAGGTTCACGGTGGTCCTTCGGATGGATTATTATGGGGTTCTGTCCTCAGATTACAACTATTGAGTATGAAAGGGAGGAAAGTTCCTGTAAAAGAAAGTGATGATTACGTCCTTTGTTTTGGGGCATAAATTCTTCTTTATTAAGAAGAATTGTGGGTCACCCTGGAAAGTTTTGGAAATGCTGGAAATGCACGTTGTTACGATTCCGTAGTCGGATCCCTGAAAACACCTGTGCAGGTTCCAAGTGATACCTGACCAGGGGACACCAGCGTCCTGCAGCTCTGGGACGTCCCACCGGTCGGACTCCTGCGTCTCAGCTTCCATCAACACCACAGTGGAGCGCAGACTGAGGACAGCTAACACACACACACACACACACACACACCACACAAACACACACACACTCACACACTCACACACACACACACACACACACACACACACTCACACTCACACTCACTCACTCCGGGGAAGAACCCAGACAATGAACTAAAGCCAAAGCCGGGGAACAGCGGTTCAGTGAATGTGGTTTTGAAGGTATGGAGGTGGACCAGGGTGTCAGTGGTGAATCTGTAGAAGGTCACAGTGCCAGCGGGGTAGTTCACATAGACGCCGACTCTCTGAGGATCAGTCAGAATCAGAATCAGAATCAGAAGCAGATTTATTGCCATTGTTCATGTAATACACAGTATTACACAAGCTAGGAATTTGTCTTGGTGTGACGCTGCGACATTCAACATAAAGAAGACAACACAAGAATAAGATAAATAAAATAAGACATATATACAGTACATACATAAATGGTAAGAAATAGTGCAGGAGTAATGTGATGTATTGTTCATGGGTCCGACTGGCTGCTGTTCATGGTGCTTAGTGATGAGTCACTTGGTGTTCAGCAGCCTGATGGCAGAGGGGAAGAAGCTGTTCATGTAGCGGGAGGTTTTGGTCCGAATGGACCGTAGTCTCCTGCCTGAGGGGAGGGGGGAAAACAGTCCGTGACCAGGGTGGGAAGGGTCGGCCGTGATCCGACCTGCACACCTCCGGGTCCTGGAGATATACAGGTCCTGGATGGATGGAAGCCTGCAGCCCATCACCTACCTCAGCCTCAGTCTGTCCCTGATGGTGGCACCAGCATAGCACACGGTGATGGAGGAGGTGAGGATGGAGGAGGGGAGGACGGAGGAGGTGAGGACGGAGGAGGTGAGGATGGAGGAGGGGAGGATGGAGGAGGTGAGGATGGAGGATGGAGGAGGGGAGGATGGAGGAGGTGAGGATGGAGGAGGGGAGGATGGAGGAGGGAGGAGGTGAGGATGGAGGAGGGGAGGATGGAGGAGGTGAGGATGGAGGAGGTGAGGATGGAGGATGGAGGAGGGGAGGATGGAGGAGGTGAGGATGGAGGAGGGGAGGATGGAGGAGGGGAGGATGGAGGAGGGGAGGATGGAGGAGGTGAGGATGGAGGAGGTGAGGATGGAGGAGGTAAGGATGGACTCCATGATGGCCGTATAAAACTGCGCCAACATCCTGGGAGGCAGTTTGAGCTTCCTCAGCTTCCGTAGGAAGAACATCCTTTGCTGGGCCTTCTTGATGAGGGAGCTGATGGTTGGCTCCCACTTAAGGTCCCGGGTGATGGTGGTGCCCAGGAAGCGGAAGGAGTCCGCGATGGTGATGGGGGAGTCCATGAGGGCAAGGGGGGGCAAAGGGGCTGTGACTTTCCTGAAGTCCACAATCATCTCCACTGTCTTCTGAGCCTTCAGCTGCAGGTTGTTGTGTCCGCACCAGGACACCAGTCGAGCCACCTCCCTCCTGTAGGCAGTCTCGTCTCCATTGGAGACGAGCCCGATGAGGGTGGTGTCATCCACAAACCTGATCAGCTTGACAGACTGGTGGCTTGAGGTGCAGCAGTTTGTGTACAGGGAGAAGAGGAGGGGGGAAAGTACACAGCCCTGGGGTGATCCAGTGCTGATGGAGACAGAGTCCGAGACTCTTCCCCAGCCGCACATGCTGCCTCCGATCCGTCAGGAAGTGAGTGATCCACCTGCAGAGGGAGTCAGGCACACTAAGCTGGGACAGCTTGTCCTGTAGCAGAGCGGGGCGGATGGTGTTGAACGCAGAGCTGAAGTCCACGAACAGGATCCTGGCGTAGGTTCCCGGGGAGTCCAGATGCTGCAGGATGGAGTGAAGGGCCAGGTTGACCGCGTTGTCCACAGATCTGTTGGCTCTGTAGGCGAACTGCAGTGGATCCAGGAGGGGGGTGGTGATGGACTTGAGGTGTGGCAGGATCAGGCGCTCTAAGGACTTCATGACTACAGAGGTGAGCGCCACAGGTCTGTAGTCGTTAAGCCCGGTGATCCGTGGCTTCTTGGGGACAGGGACGATGGTTGAGGTTTTGAGGCAGGCTGGCACCTGGCACGACTCCAGGGAGGAGTTGGAGAGGTCTGTGAAGACAGGAGTCAGCTCCTCTGCGCAGTGCCTCAGGGTGGAGGGAGACACGCCGTCCGGGCCAGGGGCCTTGTTCAACCTGGCGAACTGCCTGCGCACATCCTGTTCACTGATGGTGAATGAAGGGGGGGAGGAGGGGGGAACTGCCTTTGATGGAGTGAGGTCCATGGGGGCAGTGGCACTGGGGGGAGGGGAGGTGTTGGGCATAGTGGAGGGACAGGCTCTGACAGGGCTTCCTCGTCCTGACCCTCTGAAGCCTGAGGCCTGTAGTCGGTGATCTGCCTCAGGCCTCCGCACAGAAGCAGAGTCGTTAGCAGTGAACTGCTGCTGGAGTCTCTCCCAACACACAGATTCTCCTCAGTTCCCTGCTAAACCGGTATTTGGCCTCTCTGTAGCAGTCTCTGTCTCCACTTTTCAGCGCTGCTTCCTTTTCTTTCCTGATCTGTCTGAGTCTGGGAGTGAACCAGGGCTTGTCATTGGAGTAACTCACCCTAGTGCGCGTTGGTAGAATGCGCTCCTCACAAAAGTGGATATATGAGGTCCCAGTGTCCGTGTACTCATCCAGATCATGTGTGGCCCCTTTAAACATGTCCCAGTCAGTTGTATCCAGGCACGTGCGCAGCTCCTCCACAGCCTCACTGGTCCATCTCTTCGTGGTGCTCACGGATGGCTTTGTTAGTTTGAGTTTCTGTCTGTATGTGGGGATCAGGTGGACCATCACGTGATCAGACAGTCCTAGTGCAGCAGGGGGGACGGCCCGATACGCGTCCTTCACCGTGGTGTAGCAGTGATCCAGCGTGTTCTCTGCTCTGGTGGGGCATTTGATAAACTGTTTGTACCTGGGGAGCTCGTAACTCAGGTTGCTCTGATTAAAGTCGCCAAGCACGATAACCAGAGCGTCGGGATGGGTCCGCTCCACTTGTTGAATACAGTCCGCGAGCGTGCGCTGAGCCTCGCGCACGTCCGCGTCTGGCGAGATGTAAACAGAGGCCAGAATGAATGAAGCGAACTCACGCGGAGAATAGAAGGGTCTGCAGTTGATGAAGAGGTGTTCCACAGCAGGAGAACAGTGCTGGGAGATCACGGTCACATCAGTGCACCAGTCGCTGCTGATGGAGAAGCAGACTGCACCGCCTGCTCTCTCCCCAGAGAGCGCCAGGAACAGCTGGAATCCCCCGAGGAGGAGCAGCTGGAACCCCCCGAGGAGGAGCAGCTGGAATCCCCCGAGGAGGAACAGCTGGAACCCCCCGAGGAGGAGCAGCTGGAATCCCCCGAGGAGGAACAGCTGGAATCCCCCGAGGAGGAGCAGCTGGAATCCCCCGAGGAGGAGCAGCTGGAATCCCCCGAGGAGGAGCAGCCGGAACCCCCCGAGGAGGAGCGCGCTGTCCGGTGTCTCTTTCCTGAACCAGGTTTCAGTGAAGCAGACAACACACGAGGTGGAGAAGTCTTTGATCCGCATCAGCAACTTCAGCTCGTCCATTTTGTTCCAAAGTGAGTTGGCGTTGGACAGAAAGATCCCAGGCAGCGCCGTGCGCGAGCCTCTCCTGCGTCGTCTCGCCAGGGCACCGGCCCGTCTTCCTCTCCTCCGCCGTCTCACCTTTTGGGCCAAAAAGTGAACCAGGTCGGCTGCAGGAGCCAGAAAAACTGGAAGTAAGTCCGTGGGGGTGAGAGTTCTGATGTTTAATAGCTCTTCATGGGTGTAAGAGCAGGCAGACACACAATTAACAAACAAAAATAGACAAACAAGAACGCAGCGAGACGCCAAGGCGACTGCTCTGGGCGCCATTTTGTGTCAGGCTTCAGGGGCACAATTCCAGATCTTGAGATTTAAGGAATAGTCCTGGAATAGCTGATTATTAATAGGTTCACGGTGGTCCTTCGGATGGATTATTATGGGGTTCTGTCCTCAGATTACAACTATTGAGTATGAAAGGGAGGAAAGTTCCTGTAAAAGAAAGTGATGATTACGTCCTTTGTTTTGGGGCATAAATTCTTCTTTATTAAGAAGAATTGTGGGTCACCCTGGAAAGTTTTGGAAATGCTGGAAATGCACGTTGTTACGATTCCGTAGTCGGATCCCTGAAAACACCTGTGCAGGTTCCAAGTGATACCTGACCAGGGGACACCAGCGTCCTGCAGCTCTGGGACGTCCCACCGGTCGGACTCCTGCGTCTCAGCTTCCATCAACACCACAGTGGAGCGCAGACTGAGGACAGCTAACACACACACACACACACACACACACACACACACACTCACTAGGATATCGATCACTCGAGGGTCCAGCAGCAGTAAAATTCCACCACCATGACCCAAACACACTCCGCTCTGCCGTCGACAGTTTGAACAGCTTCATATCGCCGTCGGCGCCACCCTGAATGAAACGGTTCCGTTCTAGAGCGACGACACCAAGACGGTTACCTGAGGCAGGTGTAGCGGATCCATGCTGTCGGGTCACCTGATCTTCAGCCCCATCAAGGCTGTGGAGGACACAGTGGTGACGCTGGTCACATCACCAGGTGTCTCACACAGGAACTCTTCAAAGCCCTCACAGATGTTCACGCTCCGCTCTAGATGGGACGGCGTGCCCTCACCATGGGGGCGGAGCGGCACAGCGTTGAGACGGGTGGAGGCCGCAGACCGCGGACGCCCTCACCGTGGGGGCGGAGCGGCACAGCGTTGAGACGGGTGGAGGCTGCAGGCCGCGGACGCCCTCACCGTGGGGGCGGAGCGGCACAGCGTTGAGACGGGTGGAGGCTGCAGACCGCGGACGCCCTCACCGTGGGGGCGGAGCGGCACAGCGTTGAGACGGGTGGAGGCTGCAGACCGCGGACGCCCTCACCGTGGGGGCGGAGCGGCACAGCGTTGAGACGGGTGGAGGCTGCAGACCGCGGACGCCCTCACCGTGGGGGCGGAGCGGCACAGCGTTGAGACGGGTGGAGGCTGCAGACCGCGGACGCCCTCACCGTGGGGGCGGAGCGGCACAGCGTTGAGACTGCAGACCACGGACGCCGTCACCATGGGGGCGGAGCGGCACAGCGTTGAGACGGGTGGAGGCTGCAGACCACGGACGCCCTCACCGTGGGGGCGGAGCGGCACAGCGTTGAGACGGGTGGAGGCTGCAGACCGCGGACGCCCTCACCATGGGGGCGGAGCGGCACAGCGTTGAGACTGCAGACCACGGACGCCGTCACCATGGGGGCGGAGCGGCACAGCGTTGAGACGGGTGGAGGCTGCAGACCGCGGACGCCGTCACCATGGGGGCGGAGCGGCACAGCGTTGAGACGGGTGGAGGCTGCAGACCGCGGACGCCCTCACCATGGGGGCGGAGCGGCACAGCTTTGAGACGGGTGGAGGCTGTAGACCGTGGATGCCCTCACCATGGGGGCGGAGCGGCACAGCGTTGAGACTGCAGACCGCGGACGCCGTCACCATGGGGGCGGAGCGGCACAGCGTTGAGACGGGTGGAGGCTGCAGACCGCGGACGCCGTCACCATGGGGGCGGAGCGGCACAGCGTTGACGACCTGATTTTTCTATTGATTCTCCTAATAGGAGCAGCCGTTGATCAATAGTCTAAATATCAATGGCCTGTTTCAGCCTGTGAAGCTGTTAATGATGCTGTGAGAGGAAGGAAGGCCTCACTGATGCATTTAGTTCTAACTATATATTCAGCCGTATATGTAGAATACTTCATCTTTACTGCACCAGAGCTACGATGGCTGAACATCTCAGACGTGCTCCACAATCCCACTGTGATCCAGTTGATTTCTGATTCCTGCTTCATTGGAATTGTGGTCAAACATCCCGGACTGCTTTTGTGTCGTCTTTAGTCACGAGTCTGGTGCCGTTCTAGACCCTCACCCCCCCCAGCATGGCCATGATCAGCACGACAGTTAAAAACATAAATATTGGAATATCAGAAATGTCCTCTTGACAACATGCAGATGCTGCTTCCTCTTGTATTGTGATTCACCATGAGATTATTTTTAAGTCAAGGGCGACTCTGAAGATGCTTGTTTTTTAGAATACAGATTTATACTGATGATCACAGTTGTGTTATATGGTGCCTACAACATTTGCTCCACTAGATGGCAGCCTTTCCAGAGCTCTATGATTATTTAGCTGACTGTGGAATAACATTCTAAACACCCCATAGTTCACGCTTGGACAATTCAAGACCCTTAAAAATGTATCTGAGTGAGAATTGACATTGCTTTTCTTATGTTGGATGTTAATTTTGTCTCTTCTCCGTTCTAAGCTCTCTGTCTCCTCTTGGGATCTATGTTACTGTTTACATCTGTGAGTTCTCATGGTGATCATGAAGGATGAGGCCAACTTGGCTGAGTCGCTTTGGAAAAAGAGGTTTAATCTCAACAGGAAAATTAAAAATAAAGGACAAAGGTGTAGAAAAACAGCCAGTTTTCCTAGGATCACGTTGCTGTCTCCTGACAACCTGTGGAATCAGCAATAGGAAAGATGAGGTTGGTTGGACAGACGGGACCTTCATGATGAACATCCAGCAGGTCTAGAAATCATATTCAGGCCGTGAGCTCAACCCTCGTGTTTCTTCAGACGGAAGCTTCTCCTGCGGTCGAACACAAATGCACCGAGGAACCAGGCGAGAACCAAGACCATGAACCAAAGCCAAAGCCGGGGAACAGCGGTTCAGTGAATGTGGTTTTGAAGGTATAGAGGTGGACCAGGGTGTTGGTGGTGAATCTGTAGAAGGTCACAGTGCCAGCGGGGTAGTTCAGATAGACGGCAACTCTCTGAGGATCAGTGGATGATAAGGCGGGGAGGTGTAACCTTTTGTCATCGTGGAGGACAGAGTAACCGCTGTCAGAACACACAAGGCTCCAAGACTGCTGATTCCTTCCAAACCACCTTTGGGGACTGCTTCCATGTCTCCAGATCTTTTTGTATGCCACAGAAATGTAAACAAATCCTGTCCACTCCACCTCCCAGTAACAGCGACCAGTTAGGCTGTTGCTACACAGCAGCTGGGGACAGTCCTCAAACCTCTCTGGATGGGCTGGATATGGTTGGTCCTCGGCCACTCTCCTCATCACCCTGTTGTTGGACACTTGGATTGACCTGTGGACGGTGTTGATGTCCACGCTGAGCTGACAGTGATCTAAAGGGAGAGAGGAGGAACCAGGAACCAGCTCATGAAACACAACTGAGTCCACTAACTGCTGCTTTTTTCAGAGCGTGACGTGCTGACGCATCAAGTTGATCACTTACACTTCTTCACACCACACTTAAGTCTCTCTTTCCCACAATGGTCCAGTCTGGATTGGGAGAAGACACAGAGGAAATGAAATCCAAGGCAGGACAGAGGTTCAACAGATGCCACCTCAACCTTGAGCTCTACACTGTTCGTCCCTGACTTTGGGTCGGCCTGAACCGGTTTGCTCTTGATTCGATTTGTGAACCTCAGAGCTGGATTTGTGACATTTCTCCATATGCAAACGTCATGGAGGAGAACTTTGCCTATTTCTCTCTCAGGATTCCCTCACAGGCAGTGGCTGGAAGCCTGGAAAGACTGTCTATTAGTTTACAAAAAGGCCCTTCGCAAGGCTAGAACAGCTTATTTTTCTTTGATTGAGGAAAATAAGAGCAACCCCAGGTTTCTTTTCAGCACTGTGGCCAAATTAACCAAGAGTCACAGTGTTTTAGATCCACGTATCCCTTCTTCCCTTAGTGGTGAAGACTTCATGAGCTTCTTCACTGATAAAGTTCTAGCTATCAGAGAGAAAGCTAACCAGGCCATCCCAACAACTGGACCATCACCAGATGTGCCGACTGTGGGAACATACAGGGTCTCCAACGAGCCCTTAAACTCCTTCAGCCCTATACATTTTTCTGAGGCGTCTTTGCTAATTCAGAAATCCAAGACCACCACGTGTCCTTTAGATCCCATCCCAACACACCTGTTGAAGGATGTTTTACCATTGATAGGCAGTTCTATCCTGGACCAGATCAATGGTTCTTTAGTGTCAGGTTATGGACCCCGGTCCTACAAGGTGGCAGTGATTAAGCCGTTGCTTAAAAAACCATCACTGGATCCTGATGTCTTAGCAAATTATAGGCCAATATCCAACCTTCCTTTTATCTCTAAAGTTCTAGAGAAGGTGGTGGTGACTCAGTTACTGGAGCACCTGCAGAGGAACAGCCTGTTTGAGATGTTTCAGTCAGGCTTCAGAGCTCACCACAGCACAGAAACAGCACTTCTTAAAGTCACTAATGATCTTCTCATAGCTTCCGATCATGGACTGGTCTCTATGCTGGTTCTGCTGGACCTCAGTGCTGGTTTTGATACAGTTGATCACAGCATCCTGTTACATAGACTGGAACATGTGATTGGGATTAAAGGGACAGCACTAGACTGGTTTAGATCATATTTATCTGATAGATACCAGTTTGCTCATGTCCATGGTGTTCCCTCTTCATACAGTAGGGTTAGCCACGGGGTTCCTCAAGGTTCTGTACTTGGACCAATCCTCTTCACCTTGTACATGCTTCCCTTAGGGAACATTATTCGGCAGCATGGGCTAAATTTTCATTGTTATGCTGATGACACTCAGCTTTATTTATCCATGAAACCAGAGGAGACAGAGAAGTTAGTGAAGCTCCAGACCTGTCTTAAAGACATAAAGTCCTGGATGTCTTCAAATGTCCTCCTCCTTAACCCAGGAAAAACTGAGGTCATGGTGTTTGGTCCTGAACCTCTCAGGGACAGATTAGATCACATGATCACTCTAGATGGTATCTCATTAACATCTAGTCTCTCTGTGAGGAATCTAGGAGTAACTTTTGATCAAAATCTCTCCTTCAACTCACACATTAAATTAGTCTCTAGAAGTGTTAATTCATGTTTTTGTTACTTCCAGGCTGGACTACTGTAACTCTTTATTATCAGGGTGTCCAAACAACTCTTTAAGAAGCCTCCAGTTGATCCAAAATGCTGCAGCCAGAGTTCTGAGGTATTGCCAAAAGAGATCACATAAGTCCTGTAATGGCGTCGCTTCATTGGCTGCCCGTTAAATTTAGAATAATTTTTAAAACCCTTCTTTTGACCTACAAGGTCCTCAGAGGCCTAGCTCCATCCTACCTGGAGGAGCTAGTAACACCTGAGCAGCCCAATAGACCGCTCCGCTCTCAGAATGCTGGTCTACTTGTGGTTCCCAGAGTTTCTAGGAGTAGAATGGGGGGCCGAGCATTTAGCTACCAGGCCCCCCTGCTATGGAACCAGCTCCCTGTCCAGGCCCCCCTGCTCTGGAACCAGCTCCCTGTCCAGCCCCCCCTGCTATGGAACCAGCTCCCTGTCCAGGTCCCCCTGCTATGGAACCAGCTCCCTGTCCAGGCCCCCCTGCTATGGAACCAGCTCCCTGTCCAGGTATGGGAGGCTGACTCCATCGCTAGTTTTAAGATCAGACTCAAAACCTCCTCTTTGAAAAAGCTTAATGTTACTAATTCTGTAGTTCCAGTTACTATCATAGACAGACAAATTATCATACCTAGGGGTCGTCTAATCATTAGGTCACATCTTAGTTATGCTGCTAGAGGCCGAGGCTGCCGGGGTCCGGAAACATGATCACCTGACAGGCCTCTGTCACTCCACTGGGTCATGGTTTCCTCTCCTTTTCTCCTCCTCATCAAGCAGACTAGTTATGATGATTCCTGTGTAGTTTTTCTGCTTCCCCCCCCTGTTTATTTACAGGTATCGCCGCCTTTCGGAGCTGCATAATGACCTCCGGCCCCGCTGAAGTGATTGTATATCGTATTTTTTGTGTGTGTTTCTGTGCTCTGTGCCTCTCCTCTCCTCTCCTCTCCTCTCCTCTCCTCTCCTCTCCTCTCCTCTCCTCTCCTCTCCTCTCCTCTCCTCTCCTCTCCTCTCCTCTCCTCTCCTCTCCTTCTCCTTCTCCTCTCCTCTACTCTCCTCTTCCCCCTCCTTCTCCTTCTCCTCTCCTCTACTCTCCTCTTCCCCCTCCTTCTCCTTCTCCTCTTCTCTCCTTCTCCCTCTCCTCTCTCTCTACCCAGCCCCCCATCAGCAGGAGGGTCCCCCTACATGAGCCTGGTCCTGCTCAAGGTTTCTTCCTGTTAAAGGGGAGTTTTTCCTGCCACTGTTGCTTGTCTGGGGTCAGGCCCTGGGATTCTGGAAAGCGCCTTGAAACAATTTTGATTGTATAAGACGCTATATAAATAAAGATTGATTTGATTTGATTTAATTTGGCTGCAGCTTAGATGGTTGTGCTGGCATCACCTGATCTTTTTGTATCTCTGACGTGACCCTTTTATTCTCCCTTATGTGGGTTCTTGTACCCTGAAGGTCCAGAAAGCATCACATCTCTCTGCTCAGAGGTGGTTCAGATCTCACAATGTGCTGCTTGAACCACCGAACGTCTGGAAGGTCTCCATGCTCATCAATAAATAGTATCAGGTCTTCATTTTAGGGAGGGTGTTTGCATCTACCTGAGAACCTCCAGGCTCAACTCTGGATCCTCCAGAACAGCAGAGAGCTGCTTCGTTCCATCATCTCCAGGATGGTTGAAGCTCAGGTCCAGTTCTTTTAGATGGGTTGGGTTGGACCTCAACGCTGAGGCCAGAGAAGAACATCCTTCTGCTGTGATGAGACAGCCCGATAACCTGCATGCAAGCACATCCACCACACACACACACACACACACACACACACACACACACACGCACACACATCCACCACACACACACACACACACACACACACACACGCACACACATGCATAAACACACACACACACAACCACCAAACACACACACGCACACACAGACACACACATTCCTCACTAATTAACAGCTCATTTATGCAAAGTTCTGGGTCCTGTGTCGGGGCCTGGACCTGACTGGGGAGCGAAGCACAGGAACCAGAACCAGACTAAGTCATTTTAAAAGCCGTGGGAGTGAACAGTGGTCGGCTGGTCGGCATTTTTGGTCAAGATATTTCCTCTTTTTGGAAGATAACCAAACTTTCAAGCTGCCATTTAGAAAAACTGATGATACTGATAAGGAGCACTAACCTGAGGATCTCCAGCCGGCAGTTTGGACTCTTCAGACCAACAGAGAGCTTGTTCAGCCCTGAATCCCTCAGGTCATTGTTACTCAGGCCCAGCTCTAGCAGACTAGAGGAGGAGGCGCTGAGGACGGGGGACAGAGCTTCACAACTCCTCTCCCTCAGATTGCAGTGACTCAACCTGAAAAAAGAAAAGAAGAAGAAAGCAGGAAATCCTTCTGGTTCTCTCCTGCACAATCAGGGACGCAGGCTTATTTCTTTAGTTGACCTTTATGAGGACGGAAGGTGCAATGATACGGAATGAAATCAGTTCTTGGAGTAACTACTGCGACTGCCTAAAACGCTGCCAGATGTGATGCGTGTTGCTGAACACCTGCAGACACCTGCAGAACACCTGCAGACACCTGCAGACACCTGCAGACAACTGCAGGCACCTGCAAAACATCTGTAGAACACCTGTAGAACACCTGTAGAACACCTGCAGACACCTGCAGAACACCTGCAGATACCTGCAGAACACCTGTAGATACCTGCAGAACACCTGCAGACACCTGCAGACACCTGCAGACACCTGCAGACACCTGCAGAACACCTGCAGATACCTGCAGAACACCTGCAGACACCTGTAGACACCTGCAGAACACCTGCAGACACCAGCAGAACACCTGGAGATACCTGCAGACACCTGCAGAACACCTGTAGACACCTGCAGACACCTGCAGACATCTGCATAACACTTGCAGAACACCTGGAGATACCTGCAGACACCTGCAGAACACCTGTAGACACCTGCAGACACCTGCAGACATCTGCAGAACACCTGCAGACATCTGCAGAACACCTGTAGACACCTGCAGACACCCGCAGACACCTGCAGAACACCTGCAGACATCTGCAGAACACCTGCAGACACCCGCAGAACACCTGAAGAACACCTGCAGACACCCGCAGACACCTGCAGACACCTGCAGACACCTGTAGACACCTGCAGACACCTGTAGAACACCTGTAGACACCTGCAGACACCTGCAGACACCTGCAGAACACCTGTAGACACCTGCAGACACCTGCAGACACCTGCAGACACCTGCAGACACCTGCAGACACCCGCAGAACACCTGAAGAACACCTGCAGACACCAGCAGAACACCTGCAGAACACCCGCAGACACCTGCAGACACCTGCAGACACCTGCAGAACACCTGCAGAACACCTGCAGAACACCTGGAGATACCTGCAGACACCTGCAGAACACCTGTAGACACCTGCAGACACCTGCAGACACCCGCAGAACACCTGAAGAACACCTGCAGACACCAGCAGAACACCTGCAGAACACCCGCAGACACCTGCAGACACCTGCAGACACCTGCAGACACCTGCAGACACCTGCAGAACACCTGCAGAACACCTGCAGAACACCTGGAGATACCTGCAGACACCTGCAGAACACCTGTAGACACCTGCAGACATCTGCAGAACACCTGCAGACATCTGCAGAACACCCGTAGACACCTGCAGACACCCGCAGACACCTGCAGAACACCTGCAGACATCTGCAGAACACCTGTAGACACCTGCAGACACCCGCAGACACCTGCAGAACACCCGCAGACATCTGCAGAACACCTGCAGACACCAGCAGAACACCTGCAGACACCTGCAGAACACCTGCAGACACCTGCAGAACACCTATAGAACACCTGCAGAACACCTGTAGAACACCTGCAGAACACCTGCAGAACACCTGCAGAACACCTGTAGAACACCTGCAGAACACCTGCAGAACACCTGCAGACACCTGCAGACACCTGCAGAACACCTGCAGAACACCTGTAGAACACCTGCAGAACACCTGCAGAACACCTGCAGACACCTGCAGAACACCTGCAGACACCTGCTGAACACCTGCAGAACACCTGCAGAACACCTGCTGACACCTGCAGACACCTGCAGACACCTGCAGACACATGCAGAACACCTGCAGACACCTGCAGAACACCTGCAGAACACCTGCAGAACACATGCAGAACACCTGCAGACACCTGCAGACACCTGCTGAACACCTGCAGACACCTGCAGAACACCTTCAGAACACTTACACGGCTTTTCTGCAGGCTGTGACCACTGGCAGCAGCCTCAGAAGAACCCACTCTGAAGCAGAGTATTTCTTCAGGTCAAACATCTCCAGGTCTTGTCCTGAGGACAGTAATATGAAGCCAAGAGCTGACCACTGAGCAGGGGAGAGACTTTCTGTTGTCAATCTTCCAGATCTGAGGTTCTGTTGAACCTCCTGGACCAGTGAACTATCGTTCAGCTCGTTCAGACAGTGGAACACACACACACACACACACAAACACGCACACACACCACTCATACACTCACACACACACACTCACACACTCACACCCACACACACACTCACACACACACACTCACACCCACACACACACTCACACTCAATCACACACCACTCAGATACCTGCAGACACCTGCAGAATATCTGCTAAACACCTGCAGACACCTGCAGACACCTGCAGAACACCCGCAGAACACCTGCAGAACACCTGCAGAACACCTGCTGAACACCTGCAGACACCTGAAGAACACCTGCTGAACATCTGCAGACACCTGCAGACACCTGCAGAACACCTGCAGATACCTGCAGACACCTGCAGAACACCTGCAGATACCTGCAGACACCTGCAGAACACCTGCAGAACACCTGTAGACACTTGCAGACACCTGCAGAACACCTGCAGACACTTGCAGACACCTGCAGACACTTGCAGACACCTGCAGACACTTGCAGACACCTGCAGAACACCTGCAGAACACCTGCAGAACATCTGCAGAACACCTGCAGACACTTGCAGAACACCTGCAGACACCTGCAGACACATGTAGAACACCTGCAGACACCTGCAGACACATGTAGAACACCTGCAGACACCTGCAAAACACCTGCAGAACACCTGCAGACACCTGCAGAACAACTGCAGAACACCTGCAAAACACCTGCAGAACAACTGCAGACACCTGCAGACACCTGCAGACACCTGCAGACACCTGTAGACACCTGCAGACACCTGTAGAACACCTGTAGACACCTGCAGACACCTGCAGACACCTGCAGACACCTGCAGAACACCTGTAGACACCTGCAGACACCCGCAGAACACCTGAAGAACACCTGCAGACACCAGCAGAACACCTGCAGAACACCCGCAGACACCTGCAGACACCTGCAGACACCTGCAGACACCTGCAGAACACCTGCAGAACACCTGGAGATACCTGCAGACACCTGCAGAACACCTGTAGACACCTGCAGACACCTGCAGACATCTGCAGAACACCTGCAGACATCTGCAGAACACCCGTAGACACCTGCAGACACCCGCAGACACCTGCAGAACACCTGCAGACATCTGCAGAACACCCGTAGACACCTGCAGACACCCGCAGACACCTGCAGAACACCCGCAGACATCTGCAGAACACCTGCAGACACCAGCAGAACACCTGCAGACACCTGCAGAACACCTGCAGACACCTGCAGACACCTGCAGAACACCTGTAGAACACCTGCAGAACACCTGCAGAACACCTGCAGAACACCTGTAGAACACCTGCAGAACACCTGCAGACACCTGCAGAACACCTGCAGAACACCTGCAGAACACCTGCAGACACCTGCAGAACACCTGCAGACACCTGCTGAACACCTGCAGAACACCTGCAGAACACCTGCTGACACCTGCAGACACCTGCAGACACCTGCAGACACATGCAGAACACCTGCAGACACCTGCAGAACACCTGCAGAACACCTGCAGAACACATGCAGAACACCTGCAGAACACTTACACGGCTTTTCTGCAGGCTGTGACCACTGGCAGCAGCCTCAGAAGAACCCACTCTGAAGCAGAGTATTTCTTCAGGTCAAACATCTCCAGGTCTTGTCCTGAGGACAGTAATATGAAGCCAAGAGCTGACCACTGAGCAGAGGAGAGACTTTCTGTTGTCAATCTTCCAGATCTGAGGTTCTGTTGAACCTCCTGGACCAGTGAACTATCGTTCAGCTCGTTCAGACAGTGGAACACACACACACACACACACAAACACGCACACACACCACTCATACACTCACACACACACACTCACACACTCACACCCACACACACACTCACACTCAATCACACACCACTCAGATACCTGCAGACACCTGCAGAACACCTGCAGAACACCTGCAGAACACCTGCAGAACACCTGCAGACACCTGCAGACACCTGGAGACACCTGAAGAACACCTGCTGAACATCTGCAGACACCTGCAGATACCTGCAGACACCTGCAGAACACCTGCAGACACCTGAAGAACACCTGCTGAACATCTGCAGACACCTGCAGATACCTGCAGACACCTGCAGAACACCTGCAGAACACCTGTAGACACTTGCAGACACCTGCAGAACACCTGCAGACACTTGCAGACACCTGCAGAACACCTGCAGAACACCTGCAGAACAACTGCAGAACATCTGCAGAACAACTGCAGACACCTGCAGACACCTGCAGACACCTGCAGACACCTGCAGACACCTGCAGAACACCTGCTGAACACCTGCTGAACACCTGCTGAACACCTGCAGACACCTGCAGACACCTGCAGACACCTGTCTGCCTGCCTGTCTGTCTGTCTGCCTGCCTGACTGTCTGTCTTTCTGCCTGCCTGACTGTCTGTCTGCCTGTCTGTCTGCCTGCCTGCCTGCCTGTCTGCCTGCCTGACTGTCTGTCTTTCTGCCTGCCTGACTGTCTGTCTGCCTGTCTGCCTCCCGGAGGAGGGAGGGAGGAAGGGAGGGACAGGGGGGAGAGGAAGGAAGGGAGGGACAGGGAGGAGAGGGAGGGACAGAGAGGAAGGGAGGGAGAGGGGGAGAGGGAGAGGAAGGGAGAGGAAGGAGGGAGGAAGGGAGAGGAAGGAGGGAGGGAGGGAGGGAGAGGGGGAAAGGGAGAGGAAGGGAGAGGAAGGAGGGAGGAAGGGAGAGGAAGGAGGGAGGAAGGGAGGGAGGGAGAGGAAGGGAGGGAGGGGGAGGGAGAGGAAGGGAGAGGAAGGAGGGAGGGAGGAAGGGAGAGGGAGGGAGAGAGAGGAAGGGAGGGAGAGGAAGGAGGGAGGGGGGAAGGGAGAGGAAGGAGGGAGAGGGGGAGGGAGGGAGGAAGGAGGGAGGGGGGGAGGGAGGGAGAGGAAGGAGGGAGGGAGGCAGGGAGGGGGGGAGGAAGGTAGGAAGGGAGAGGAAGGAGGGAGGAAGGGAGAGGAAGGAGGGAGGGAGGAAGGAGGGAGGAAGGGAGAGGGAGAGGGAGGAGGGAGGGAGGGGGGAGAGGGAGGGAGGGAGGAAGGGAGGGAGGGAGGGAGGGAGAGGGAGAGGGAGGAGGGAGGGAGGGATGTTGTTCTCACACACTCACACACCACACACTCACATACACACCACTCACATTCACACACTAACTCACACTCACACACACACTCACACTCACACACACTCACACACTCACACTCATACTCATACTCACACTCACACTCTAACTCACACTCACACACACTCACACACTCACACTCATACTCATACTCACACTCACACTCTAACTCACACTCACACACACACTCACACTCACACACACTCACACACTCACACTCATACTCATACTCACACTCACACTCTAACTCACACTCACACACACTCACACACACACACTCACACACACTAGGATATGGATCACTCGAGGGTCCAGCAGCAGTAAAATTCCACCACCATGACCCAAACACACTCCGCTCTGCCGTCGACAGTTTGAACAGCTTCATATCGCCGTCGGCGCCACCCTGAATGAAACGGTTCCGTTCTAGAGCGACGCCACCAAGACGGTTACCTGAGGCAGGTGTAGCGGATCCATGCTGTCGGGTCACCTGATCTTCAGCCCCATCAAGGCTGTGGAGGACACAGTGGTGACACTGGTCACATCACCAGGTGTCTCACACAGAAACTCTTCAAAGCCATCACAGATGTTCACGCTCCGCTCTAGACGGGACGGCGTGCCCTCACCATGGGGGCGGAGCGGCACAGCGTTGAGACGGGTGGAGGCTGCAGACCGCGGACGCCCTCACCATCGGAGCGGAGCGGCACAGCGTTGAGACGGGTGGAGGCTGCACACCGTGGACGCCGTCACCGTGGGGGCGGAGCGGCACAGCGTTGAGACGGGTGGAGGCTGCCGACCGCGGACGCCCTCACCGTGGGGGCGGAGCGGCACAGCGTTGAGACGGGTGGAGGCCGCAGACCGCGGACGCCGTCACCATGGGGGCGGAGCGGCACAGCGTTGAGACGGGTGGAGGCCGCAGACCGCGGACGCCCTCACCATCGGAGCGGAGCGGCACAGCGTTGAGACGGGTGGAGGCCGCAGACCGCGGACGCCCTCACCATCGGGGCGGAGCGGCACAGCGTTGAGACGGGTGGAGGCCGCAGACCGCGGACGCCCTCACCATCGGAGCGGAGCGGCACAGCGTTGAGACGGGTGGAGGCCGCAGACCGCGGACGCCCTCACCATGGGGGCGGAGCGGCACAGCGTTGAGAGGGGTGGAGGCCGCAGACCGCGGACGCCTTCACCATCGGGGCGGAGCGGCACAGCGTTGAGACGGGTGGAGGCCGCAGACCGCGGACGCCCTCACCATCGGGGCGGAGCGGCACAGCGTTGAGACGGGTGGAGGCCGCAGACCGCGGACGCCTTCACCATGGGGGCGGAGCGGCACAGCGTTGAGACGGGTGGAGGCCGCAGACCGCGGACGCCGTCACCATGGGGGCGGAGCGGCACAGCGTTGAGACGGGTGGAGGCCGCAGACCGCGGACGCCCTCACCATCGGAGCGGAGCGGCACAGCGTTGAGACGGGTGGAGGCCGCAGACCGCGGACGCCCTCACCATCGGAGCGGAGCGGCACAGCGTTGAGACGGGTGGAGGCCGCAGACCGCGAACGCCCTCACCATGGGGGCGGAGCGGCACAGCGTTGAGAGGGGTGGAGGCCGCAGACCGCGGACGCCTTCACCATCGGGGCGGAGCGGCACAGCGTTGAGACGGGTGGAGGCCGCAGACCGCGGACGCCCTCACCATCGGGGCGGAGCGGCACAGCGTTGAGACGGGTGGAGGCCGCAGACCGCGGACGCCTTCACCATGGGGGCGGAGCGGCACAGCGTTGAGACGGGTGGAGGCCGCAGACCGTGGACGCCCTCACCATGGGGGCGGAGCGGCACAGCGTTGAGACGGGTGGAGGCCGCAGACCGTGGACGCCCTCACCATCGGAGCGGAGCGGCACAGCGTTGAGACGGGTGGAGGCCGCAGACCGTGGACGCCGTCACCATGGGGGCGGAGCGGCACAGCGTTGACACTGGTGGAGGCCGCCGACCGTGGACGCCCTCACCATGGGGGCGGAGCGGCACAGAGTTGAGACGGGTGGAGGCCGCAGACCGTGGACGCCGTCACCATCGGGGCGGAGCGGCACAGCGTTGAGACGGGTGGAGGCCGCAGACCGTGGACGCCCTCACCATGGGGGCGGAGCGGCACAGCGTTGAGACGGGTGGAGGCCGCAGACCGCGGACGCCCTCACCATCGGAGCGGAGCGGCACAGCGTTGAGACGGGTGGAGGCCGCAGACCGCGGACGCCCTCACCATGGGGGCGGAGCGGCACAGCGTTGAGACGGGTGGAGGCCGCAGACCGCGGACGCCCTCACCATCGGGGCGGAGCGGCACAGCGTTGAGACGGGTGGAGGCCGCCGACCGCGGACGCCCTCACCATAGGGGCGGAGCGGCACAGCGTTGAGACGGGTGGAGGCCGCAGACCGCGGACGCCTTCACCATGGGGGCGGAGCGGCACAGCGTTGAGACGGGTGGAGGCCGCCGACCGCGGACGCCCTCACCATAGGGGCGGAGCGGCACAGCGTTGAGACGGGTGGAGGCCGCAGACCGCGGACGCCTTCACCATGGGGGCGGAGCGGCACAGCGTTGAGACGGGTGGAGGCCGCAGACCGTGGACGCCGTCACCATGGGGGCGGAGCGGCACAGCGTTGAGACGGGTGGACGCCGCAGACCGCGGACGCCCTCACCATCGGGGCGGAGCGGCACAGCGTTGAGACGGGTGGAGGCCGCCGACCGCGGACGCCCTCACCATAGGGGCGGAGCGGCACAGCGTTGAGACGGGTGGAGGCCGCAGACCGCGGACGCCTTCACCATGGGGGCGGAGCGGCACAGCGTTGAGACGGGTGGAGGCCGCAGACCGCGGACGCCCTCACCATGGGGGCGGAGCGGCACAGCGTTGAGAGGGGTGGAGGCCGCAGACCGCGGACGCCTTCACCATCGGGGCGGAGCGGCACAGCGTTGAGACGGGTGGAGGCCGCAGACCGCGGACGCCCTCACCATCGGGGCGGAGCGGCACAGCGTTGAGACGGGTGGAGGCCGCAGACCGCGGACGCCTTCACCATGGGGGCGGAGCGGCACAGCGTTGAGACGGGTGGAGGCCGCAGACCGCGGACGCCGTCACCATGGGGGCGGAGCGGCACAGCGTTGAGACGGGTGGAGGCCGCAGACCGCGGACGCCCTCACCATCGGAGCGGAGCGGCACAGCGTTGAGACGGGTGGAGGCCGCAGACCGCGGACGCCCTCACCATCGGAGCGGAGCGGCACAGCGTTGAGACGGGTGGAGGCCGCAGACCGCGAACGCCCTCACCATGGGGGCGGAGCGGCACAGCGTTGAGAGGGGTGGAGGCCGCAGACCGCGGACGCCTTCACCATCGGGGCGGAGCGGCACAGCGTTGAGACGGGTGGAGGCCGCAGACCGCGGACGCCCTCACCATCGGGGCGGAGCGGCACAGCGTTGAGACGGGTGGAGGCCGCAGACCGCGGACGCCTTCACCATGGGGGCGGAGCGGCACAGCGTTGAGACGGGTGGAGGCCGCAGACCGTGGACGCCGTCACCATGGGGGCGGAGCGGCACAGCGTTGAGACGGGTGGAGGCCGCAGACCGTGGACGCCCTCACCATCGGAGCGGAGCGGCACAGCGTTGAGACGGGTGGAGGCCGCAGACCGTGGACGCCGTCACCATGGGGGCGGAGCGGCACAGCGTTGACACTGGTGGAGGCCGCCGACCGTGGACGCCCTCACCATGGGGGCGGAGCGGCACAGAGTTGAGACGGGTGGAGGCCGCAGACCGTGGACGCCGTCACCATCGGGGCGGAGCGGCACAGCGTAGAGACGGGTGGAGGCCGCAGACCGTGGACGCCCTCACCATGGGGGCGGAGCGGCACAGCGTTGAGACGGGTGGAGGCCGCAGACCGCGGACGCCCTCACCATCGGAGCGGAGCGGCACAGCGTTGAGACGGGTGGAGGCCGCAGACCGCGGACGCCCTCACCATGGGGGCGGAGCGGCACAGCGTTGAGACGGGTGGACGCCGCAGACCGCGGACGCCCTCACCATCGGGGCGGAGCGGCACAGCGTTGAGACGGGTGGAGGCCGCCGACCGCGGACGCCCTCACCATAGGGGCGGAGCGGCACAGCGTTGAGACGGGTGGAGGCCGCAGACCGCGGACGCCTTCACCATGGGGGCGGAGCGGCACAGCGTTGAGACGGGTGGAGGCCGCAGACCGTGGACGCCGTCACCATGGGGGCGGAGCGGCACAGCGTTGAGACGGGTGGAGGCCGCAGACCGTGGACGCCCTCACCATGGGGCGGAGCGGCACAGCGTTGAGACGGGTGGAGGCCGCAGACCGTGGACGCCCTCACCATGGGGCGGAACGGCACAGCGTTGACGACCTGATTTTTCACATCACCAGGTGTCTCACACAGAAACTCTTCAAAGCCATCACAGATGTTCACGCTCCGCTCTAGATGGGACGGCGTGCCCTCACCATGGGGGCGGAGCGGCACAGCGTTGAGACGGGTGGAGGCCGCAGACCGCGGACGCCCTCACCGTGGGGGCGGAGCGGCACAGCGTTGAGACGGGTGGAGGCCGCAGACCGCGGACGCCGTCACCATGGGGGCGGAGCGGCACAGCGTTGAGACGGGTGGAGGCCGCAGACCGCGGACGCCCTCACCATGGGGCGGAACGGCACAGCGTTGAGACGGGTGGAGGCTGCAGACCGTGGACGCCGTCACCATGGGGGCGGAGCGGCACAGCGTTGACGACCTGATTTTTCTATTGATTCTTTATTTCTATTTTATTCTATATTTATGTCTATATACTTATAATGCTTATAATATGTATATATTATATTATGTATATATTATATATATATGCTTATAATATATGCTGTATATATGCTTATAACCTTCTAATCTTATCCGTATTTATTTATTCTGTTTCTATACTTTGTATAGGTTGCTACTATAATATAATTCAATTTCCCCACGGGGATGAATAAAGTACATCTTAATCTTAATCTTATACTGATGATCACAGTTGTGTTATATGGTGCCTACAACATTTGCTCCACTAGATGGCAGCCTTTCCAGAGCTCTATGATTATTTAGCTGGCTGTGGAATAACATTCTAAACACCCCATAGTTCACGCTTGGACAATTCAAGACCCTTAAATTGAGAATTGACATTGCTTTTCTGATGTTGGATGTTAATTTTGGCTCTTCTCCGTTCTAAGCTCTCTGTCTCCTCTTGGGATCTATGTTACTGTTTACATCTGTGAGTTCTCATGGTGATCATGAAGGATGAGGCCAACTTGGCTGAGTCGCTTTGGAAAAAGAGGTTTAATCTCACCAGGAAAATTAAAAATAAAGGACAAAGGTGTAGAAAAACAGCCAGTTTTGCTAGGATCACGTTGCTCTCTCCTGACAACCTGTGGAATCAGCAATAGGAAAGATGAGGTTGGTTGGACAGACGGAACCTTCATGATGAACATCCAGCAGGTCTAGAACTCATATTCAGGCCGTGAGCTCAACCCTCGTGTTTCTTCAGACGGAAGCTTCTCCTGCGGTCGAACACAAATGCACCGAGGAACTGGTCGAGGACCCAGACCATAAACTAAAGCCAAAGCCAGGGAACAGCGGTTCAGTGAATGTGGTTGTGAATGTATGGAGGTGGACCAGGCTGTCGGTGGTGATTCTGTAGAAGGTCACAGTGCCAGCGGGGTAGTTCACATAGACGGCGACTCTCCGAGGATCAGTGGATGAGAAGGTGAGGAGGGCTACACTTTTGTCATCGTGGAGGACAGAGTAACCTCTGTTAGTACACACAAGGCTCCAAGACTGCTGATTCCTTCCAAACCAGCATTGGAGACTGCTTCCATGTCTCCGGATCTTTTTGTATGCTACAGAAATGTAAACATATCCTGTCCACTCCACCTCCCAGTAACAGCGACCAGTTAGGCTGTTGCTACACAGCAGCTGGGGACAGTCCTGAAACCTCTCTGGATGGGCTGGATATGGTTGGTTCTTGGCCACTCTCCTCATCACCCTGTTGTTGGACACTTGGATTGACCTGTGGACGGTGTTGATGTCCACGCTGAGCTCACAGTGATCTAAAGGGAGAGAGGAGGAACCAGGAACCAGCTCATGAAACACAACTGAGTCCACTAACTGCTGCTTTTTTCAGAGCGTGACGTGCTGACGCATCAAGTTGATCACTTACACTTCTTCACACCACTCTTAAGTCTCTCTTTCCCACAATGGTCCAGTCTGGATTGGGAGAAGACACAGAGGAAATGAAATCCAAGGCAGGACAGAGGTTCAACAGATGCCACCTCAACCTTGAGCTCTACACTGTTCGTCCCTGACTTTGGGTCGGCCTGAACCGGTTTGCTCTTGATTCGGTTTGTGAACCTCAGAGCTGGATTTGTGACATCTCTCCATATGCCAACGTCATGGAGGAGAACTTTGCCTATTTCTCTCTAAGGATTCCCTCACAGGCAGTGGCTGCAGCCCAGATGGTTGTGCTGGCATCACCTGATCTTTTTGTATCTCTGACGTGACCCTTTTATTCTCCCTTATGTGGGTTCTCGTACCCTGAAGGTCCAGAAAGCATCACATCTCTCAGCTCAGAGGTGGTTCAGATCTCACAATGTGCTGCTTGAACCAGCGAACGTCTGGAAGGTCTCCATGCTCATCAATAAATAGTATCAGGTCTTCATTTTAGGGAGGGTGTTTGCATCTACCTGAGAACCTCCAGGCTCAACTCTGGATCCTCCAGAACAGCAGAGAGCTGCTTCGTTCCATCATCTCCAGGATGGTTGAAGCTCAGGTCCAGTTCTTTTAAATGGGTTGGGTTGGACCTCAACGCTGAGGCCAGAGAAGAACATCCTTCTGCTGTGATGAGACAGCCCGATAACCTGCATGCAAGCACATCCACCACACACACACACACACACACACACACACACACACACACACACACACGCACACACACACGCACACACACACACACACACACACACACACACACACACACACACACACACATTGCTCACTAATTAACAGCTCATTTATGCAAAGTTCTGGGTCGTGTGTCGGGGCCTGGACCTGACTGGGGAGCGAAGCACAGGAACCAGAACCAGACTAAGTCATTTTAAAAGCTGTGGGAGTGAACAGTGGTCGGCTGGTCGGCATTTTTGGTAAAGATATTTCCTCTTTTTGGAAGATAACCAAAATTTAAAGCTGCCATTTAGAAAAACTGATGATGCTGATAAGGAGCACTAACCTGAGGATCTCCAGCCGGCAGTTTGGACTCTTCAGACCAACAGAGAGCTTGTTCAGCCCTGAATCCCTCAGCTCATTGTTACTCAGGCCCAGCTCTAGCAGACTAGAGGAGGAGGCGCTGAGGACGGGGGACAGAGCTTCACAACTCCTCTCCCTCAGATTGCAGTGACTCAACCTGAAAAAAGAAAAGAAGAAGAAAGCAGGAAATCCTTCTGGTTCTCTCCTGCACAATCAGGGACGCAGGCTTATTTCTTTAGTTGACCTTTATGAGGACGGAAGGTGCAATGATACGGAATGAAATCAGTTCTTGGAGTAACTACTGCGACTGCCTAAAACGCTGCCAGATGTGATGCGTGTTGCTGAACACCTGCAGACACCTGCAGACACCTGCAGAACACCTGCAGACACCTGCAGAACACCTGCAGACACCTGCAGACACCTGCAGAACACCTGCAGAACACCTGCAGAACACCTGCAGACACCTGCAGAACAACTGCAGAACACCTGCAGACACCTGCAGACACCTGCAGACACCTGCAGACACCTGCAGACACCTGCAGACACCTGCAGAACACCTGCAGACACCTGCAGAACACCTGCAGACACCTGCAGACACCTGCAGAACACCTGCAGACACCTGCAGAACACCTGCAGACACCTGCAGAACACCTGCAGACACCTGGAGACACCTGCAGACACCTGCAGAACACCTGCAGACACCTGCAGAACACCTGCAGAACACCTGCAGACACCTGCAGACACCTGCAGACACCTGCGGAACACCTGCAGACACCTGCAGACACCTGCAGAACACCTGCAGAACACCTGCAGACACCTGCAGAACATCACACACATGCACACACACACACACACACACATCCACCAAACACACACACGCACACACACACAAACACACATTGCTCACTAATTAACAGCTCATTTATGCAAAGTTCTGGGTCCTGTGTCGGGGCCTGGACCTGACTGGGGAGCGAAGCACAGGAACCAGAACCAGACTAAGTCATTTTAAAAGCTGTGGGAGTGAACAGTGGTCGGCTGGTCGGCATTTTTGGTAAAGATATTTCCTCTTTTTGGAAGATAACCAAAATTTAAAGCTGCCATTTAGAAAAACTGATGATGCTGATAAGGAGCACTAACCTGAGGATCTCCAGCCGGCAGTTTGGACTCTTCAGACCAACAGAGAGCTCGTTCAGCCCTGAATCCCTCAGGTCATTGTCACTCAGGTCCAGCTCTAGCAGACTAGAGGAGGAGGCGCTGAGGACGGGGGACAGAGCTTCACAACTCCACTCCCTCAGATTGCAGTGACTCAACCTGAAAAAAGAAAAGAAGAAGAAAGCAGGAAATCCTTCTGATTCTCTCCTGCACAATCAGGGACGCAGGCTTATTTCTTTAGTTGACCTTTATGAGGACGGAAGGTGCAATGATACGGAATGAAATCAGTTCTTGGAGTAACTACTGCGACTGCCTAAAACGCTGCCAGATGTGATGCGTGTTGCTGAACACCTGCAGACACCTGCAGACACCTGCAGACACCTGCAGACACCTGCAGACACCTGCTGACACCTGCAGACACCTGCAGAACACCTGCAGAACACCTGCAGACACCTGCAGACACCTGCAGACACCTGCAGACACCTGCTGAACACCTGTAGACACCTGCAGACACCTGCAGACACCTGCAGACACCTGCAGACACCTGCAGACACCTGCGGAACACCTGCAGACACCTGCTGAACACCTGTAGACACCTGCAGACACCTGCAGACACCTGCAGAACAACTGCAGAACAACTGCAGAACACCTGCAGACACCTGCAGACACCTGCAGACACCTACAGACACCTGCAGAACACCTGCAGACACCTGCAGACACCTGCAGACACCTGCAGAACACTTGCAGACACCTGCAGACACCTGCAGAACACCTGCAGACACCTGCAGAACACCTGCAGAACACCTGGAGACACCTGCAGACACCTGCAGACACCTGCAGAACACCTGCAGACACCTGCAGACACCTGCAGACACCTGCAGAACACCTGCAGACACCTGCAGAACACCTGCAGACACCTGCAGACACCTGCGGAACACCTGCAGACACCTGCAGACACCTGCTGAACACCTGCAGACACCTGCAGAACACCTGCAGAACATCACACACATGCACACACACACACACACAAACATCCACCAAACACACACACGCACACACACACACACACAAACACACATTGCTCACTAATTAACAGCTCATTTATGCAAAGTTCTGGGTCGTGTGTCGGGGCCTGGACCTGACTGGGGAGCGAAGCACAGGAACCAGAACCAGACTAAGTCATTTTAAAAGCTGTGGGAGTGAACAGTGGTCGGCTGGTCGGCATTTTTGGTAAAGATATTTCCTCTTTTTGGAAGATAACCAAAATTTAAAGCTGCCATTTAGAAAAACTGATGATGCTGATAAGGAGCACTAACCTGAGGATCTTCAGCCGGCAGTTTGGACTCTTCAGACCAACAGAGAGCTCGTTCAGCCCTGAATCCCTCAGGTCATTGTCCCTCAGGTCCAGCTCTAGCAGACTAGAGGAGGAGGCGCTGAGGACGGGGGACAGAGCTTCACAACTCCTCTCCGTCAGATTGCAGTGACTCAACCTGAAAAAAGAATAGAAGAAGAAAGCAGGAAATCCTTCTGGTTCTCTCCTGCACAATCAGGGACGCAGGCTTATTTCTTTAGTTGACCTTTATGAGGACGGAAGGTGCAATGATACGGAATGAAATCAGTTCTTGGAGTAACTACTGCGACTGCCTAAAACGCTGCCAGATGTGATGCGTGTTGCTGAACACCTGCAGACACCTGCAGACACCTGCAGACACCTGCAGAACACCTGCAGACACCTGCAGACACCTGCAGACACCTGCAGACACCTGCAGAACACCTGTAGAACACCTGCAGACACCTGCAGACACCTGCAGACACCTGCAGACACCTGCAGACACCTGCAGACACCTGCTGACACCTGCAGACACCTGCAGAACATCTGCAGAACACCTGCAGACACCTGCAGAACACCTGCAGACACCTGCAGACACATGCAGAACACCTGCAGACACCTGCTGACACCTGCAGACACCTGCAGAACACCTGCAGACACCTGCAGAACACCTGTAGACACCTGCAGAACACCTGCAGACACCTGCAGACACCGGCAGAACACCTGCAGAACACCTGCAGAACACCTGCAGACACCTACAGAACACCTGCAGACACCTGCAGACACCTGCAGACACATGCAGAACACCTGCAGAACATCTGCAGACACCTACAGACACCTGCAGACACCTGCAGACACCTGCAGAACACCTGCAGAACACTTACACGGCTTTTCTGCAGGCTCTGACCACTGGCAGCAGCCTCAGAAGAACCCAATCTGAAGCAGAGTATTTCTTCAGGTCAAACATCTCCAGGTCTTGTCCTGAGGACAGTAATATGAAGCCAAGAGCTGACCACTGAGCAGAGGAGAGCCTTTCTGTTGTCAATCTTCCGGATCTGAGGTTCTGTTGAACCTCCTGGACCAGTGAACTATCGTTCAGCTCGTTCAGACAGTGGAACAGGTTGATGATTCTCTCTGAGGACAGATTCTCTCCAATCTTCTCCTTGATGTAGCCAATGATTTCCTGATTGGGCTCTGAGCTGCCTTCACCATTAATTAGACCTCGTAGAAGAGCCTGATTGGTCGGCAGAGAAAGACCCAAAAGGAACCGCAGGAACAGGTCCAGGTGTCCTTTTTCATTTTGCAAGGCCTTGTCCACCGCACACTGGTAAAAATCAGCCTGTTTGATTTTGGTGTTGAACAGTTTAGAGCCTAAATAACGTAATAAGGTTGTTTTTTCTGACAGTATGTTGGTGCCAGAATTGGTGAATGTCAAATGTGCATGAAGAGCAGCGAGAAACTCCTGAACACTCAGATGGACAAAGCAGAACACCTCCTCCTTGAACAGTCCTCGCTCCCTTCTGAACATCTGCGTGAACACTCCTGAGTAGGCATCAGCCGACCTGACGGTGATGCCACAGTCTCTTAGATCGGACTCGTAGAAGATCACATTGCCTTTCTGCAGTTGTTCAAATGCCAGCTTTGCCAGAATTGGAATCATCTCACAGCTCTCTGGACTCCATTGTGGAGGTTTCCCGTCTCCTCTCTTGTTTTTCGGTGTGGACTGAACAACCAGGAAGTAGATGTACATCGCTGTGAGAGTCTTGGGCAGCTGTTCTTGCGTCTTCAACACATCCTCAAAAACCTTTGCAGTGACCCAGCAGAAGATTGGGATGTGACACATGATATGGAGGCTTCGAGATGCCTTGATGTGAGAGATGATTCTGCGCGCCTGCTCCTCGTCCTTGAACTTCCTCCTAAAGTACTCTTCCTTCTGCACGTCAGTAAACCCTCGCACCTCTGTCCTCATGTCCACAAAATCCGGATGGATCAGATTGGCTGCCGCGGGCCTCGTGGTTATCCAGAGTCGAGCGGAGGGGAGAAGACTTCTGTTAATGAGGTTTGTGAGCAGGACCTCCACCGAGCACGGTGCCTTCACATCTATATCCGCCTCCTGGAATTCAGTGGTTCTGGTGTCCATTTCTAGTCGGCTCTCATCCAGCCCATCCAAGATAAACAGAAGCTTGAATTTACAACTGTCAAAATTGGCGTCTCCTGATGACTGCAGAGCTGTAAAGATGCTGTTAAGAGCCTCTATTTGAATGGCCCTGAACTCTTGGATGCACTCATGAGTGAGTTCAGCCAAGGATCGGTCTTTCTTCTTCAACTGGTTCAGGTGGCGAAAGGTGAACGGCAATATGAGATGCACGTCCTGATTGGCTCGTTGTTCTGCCCAGTCCAACACAAACTTGCGGATTAGAAAGGTTTTGCCAATTCCTGCATTTCCGTTGGTCAGAACAGTTCTTATGGGTTTATCTTTCCCAGCTGGAGGTGTAAACAGGTCACTGGGACTAATGGGTTGTTCTGTGTCTGAAGGGTTCCCAACCATGTCAATCTGAGTGACCTCGTGCTGAGCATTGATGTGTATGTCGCCACCGGTGGTGACGTACAGCTGTGTGTAGACGTCGTCCAGCCGTTGCTCGTCTGCCTTCTCATCGCAGCCTTCCTGCACACACATAAACTTGCTCCTCAGGTTTGACTGAAGGTTTGATTGATAAGAGCCGATGGGGACGTGTTCACATGTGGGACCTTAAAGCAAAATATACATGCACATGTGTAAGTCGATATATTCAGCAGATATGAATATATTATATATTTATTCCAGAGTGCTTTGAGCTGATGTTTTACAGTTTATCTTCTTCTCAGGTCCAGTTGGACCTCACATTTCAAAAAGACAAGAACAGTATCACTGGAGTAAAACAATCCCAAAAACTTAAGTAAAGAACTCAGAAGAGCTTTTAAAGCAGGTACGACTGGAATTCTTTCAGACTGACGCTGCAGCAATTTGCTGTTGATGCTGCTGTTGAGATCTGACGCTCAAAGTTTCAGACTGGATCAAGTTTCACTGATTCCAGATCAGGAAAAACAATGAAAGTGGTGGCGGGTCTCAGCAGGTCCGAAGGGTTGATCATGAGTTCTGAACTTTATAGGAGACAAACCTCCATTCTAAGAAAAGGCGGTGCAGCTTCATCTGGAAGGATGGGTTAACCCTAACCCTAAGCATGCCTCCTCAGTCAGACCACTTCCTGTGTGTCTTGGTAACAGTTAACTCTAAATTTATGACATTTTAATGACGTTAGTGGTTATGATGGTCACTCTATCCATGCCTTTATTACACCTCCATCCATGCCTTTATTACACCTCTATCCATGCCTTTATTACACCTCTATCCATGCCTTTATTACACCGCTATCCATGCCTTTATTACACCTCTATCCATGCCTTTATTACACCTCTATCCATGCCTTTATTACACCTCTATCCATGCCTTTATTACACCTCTATCCATGCCTTTATTACACCTCTATCCATGCCTTTATTACACCTCCATCCATGCCTTTATTACACCTCTATCCATGCCTTTATTACACCTCTATCCATGCCTTTATTACACCTCCATCCATGCCTTTATTACACCTCTATCCATGCCTTTATTACACCTCCATCCATGCCTTTATTACACCTCCATCCATGCCTTTATTACACCTCTATCCATGCCTTTATTACACCTCCATCCATGCTTTTATCACACCTCCATCCATGCCTTTATTACACCTCTTTCCATGCCTTTATTACACCTCTATCCATGCCTTTATTACACCTCTATCCATGCCTTTATTACACCTCTATCCATGCCTTTATTACACCTCTTTCCATGCCTTTATTACACCTCTATCCATGCCTTTATTACACCTCTATCCATGCCTTTATTACACCTCTATCCATGCCTTTATTACACCTCTATCCATGCCTTTATTACACCTCTTTCCATGCCTTTATTACACCTCCATCCATGCCTTTATTACACCTTTATCCATGCCTTTATTACACCTATATCCATGCCTTTATTACACCTCCATCCATGCCTTTATTACACCTCTATCCATGCCTTTATCACACCTCTATCCATGCCTTTATTACACCTCCATCCATGCCTTTATTACACCTCCATCCATGCCTTTATTACACCTCTATCCATGCCTTTATCACACCTCTATCCATGCCTTTATTACACCTCCATCCATGCCTTTATTACACCTCCATCCATGCCTTTATTACACCTCTATCCATGCCTTTATCACACCTCTATCCATGCCTTTATTACACCTCTATCCATGCCTTTATCACACCTCTATCCATGCCTTTATTACACCTCTATCCATGCCTTTATTACACCTCTATCCATGCCTTTATTACACCTCTATCCATGCCTTTATTACACCTCTATCCATGCCTTTATTACACCTCTATCCATGCCTTTATTACAGCATGGCCCGTCTGTCCTCTCCTGCCCGTTCCCATATTCTCCTACATAAATGCACATATTGCCGGTCTTGGTTTTCTCTGGTCTTGCTGATCCTGGATTCGCTCCATCAGGACCCGGAGGATGAAGGTGGGCCACATCTCTGATGAGGACGTCTGAAGATGCACCTGGACCTGGTATATTACTGTTAATGCTGATGTGCTCTGTGCACGTGGCCTCTGCTGCACGTCTGCCCGTCCCAGGGAGACGGATCCCTCAGCTGTGGATCTCCTCCAGGTTTCTCCAGGTTTTTCCTGACCTGGTTTGAGGGCCTAAGGACGGAGGAGGTCACACCTGTGCAGCCTGTAAAGTCCTCTGATGCAGCAATCTTGTGATTTTGGGCCTCAGGCGGCTGATCGGCTCCTGGAGGCACCAGAATCTCAGCAGAACCACCTGGAGTGCTGCTCCTAAATCATGAAGCCATCTGCCATCGGACGTTAGACAGCCTCCTTTACTCCACATCTTTAAAAGCCATCTCAAAATGCACCTTGATCCTGTGTCAGGTTCAAACTGTTCATTTAAAAATGCTGTAACTACTTATTGTCACTCCTGACCAGAACCCTGACCTGCTTTAGCTGATGTTCTATCACCTCAGGATAGCAGGAGACAACCTGACCATCCATCCCCCATTTTCTTATATGTTCCTTTCTGTATATCATGCTTTGTTTTATCTTGTGACGCTTATGCTTTATCATATGATGCTTACCCTTACGCGTATTGTAATCTTACATGTTCGTGTGCTAGTATAAAAATGAACCTCCCCAGGGCCCACACTGGTAGCTACACTGCAGACGTGCGGTGGCCCTAGCAGCAAGTAAACCGAAGCTTCCTCTGATGGCGACAGCACAGGATGGAAACTCATCACTTCCTCTCCAACATCCTGCTTTCGTTTTTGCCGTTTTTCTTCCGTGTTCTTTTATACTTATTTTATCTGAGCTGCTTTATAATTGTAATGATTGTTTTAAAGTGCTTTATGAATATATCATCATGAAACAACTCTGGAATTCTCTGAAACATTTTAGTGTAAAGATGTTTTACCCGACGTGTTTTGAGCTTTCTGTTCTCCGTTCAGCACTTTATTCTCAGCAACACTGATAACGAACTAGAGAAACAGTTTAACCTTTAACCTCTCCTGTATTAAAGGCTTTAGAACAGAAACTGACCTGTTGGATCTGAACTGTCAGCGAAAAGATTTTGCAGAATGTCGTTCCGAGGTATCTTCTCTAAAATCTTCTTGGTGACTTCCACGGCTCCTTGATCTTTGTAAGCCTTCACCATCAAATCCACAACGACCGTCCTTTTTTTGTTATCTATTTGGCCCTCTTTAATCGGGTTGAAGCCTCCCATGACTCCAGGATCTTTCAGGTAAAAATTGAATTTATCGAATTCTTCCTCAGTTAAATCCTCCAGAACATTCAGCAGGATCTCTTGGGCCATTGTAGCGTCCTGCTGGCAGTAGACCTGCAATCAAGTGAGTGAAGGAACATTTCAGGAGTGAACTTTGCACCTTCTCTTTAGAGCAGGAGTGCCCATTAGATTAGATTAGATTAGATTAGATTCAACTTTATTGTTATTGTACATGTACAGGTACAGAGCAACAAAATGCAGTTTAGCATCTAACCAGAAGTGCAAAAGAAGCAGCAAGTGAGGATAATAACTTAATAAATACAGTATGGCGGTTATTTTACAATTGTTTACCGGGTTGTGCTATAAACATATTTTACAGATGGTGTTTACATTAAATGCCTTGGACTATA
>NC_042301.1:146686-219186 GCF_901000725.2 Takifugu rubripes | reverse complement strand
TATGTAGAATACTTCATCTTTACTGCACCAGAGCTACGATGGCTGAACATCTCAGACGTGCTCCACAATCCCACTGTGATCCAGTTTATTTCTGATTCCTGCTTCATTGGAATTGTGGTCAAAAATCCCGGACTGCTTTTGTGTCGACTTTAGTCACGAGTCTGGTGCTGTTCTAGACCTTCACCCCCCCAGCATGGCCGTGATCAGCACTACAGTTAAAAACATAAATATTGGAATATCAGAAATGTCCTCTTGACAACATGCAGATGCTGTTTCCTCTTGTATTGTGATTCACCATGAGATTATTTTTAAGTCAAGGGCGACTCTGAAGATGCTTGTTTTTTAGAATACAGATTTAGACATCCTGCCTGGTCCCGGTGCCGAAGAAGACCCATCCTGTGGCACCGAGTGACTACAGGCCAATAGCACTGACCTCCCACATTATGAAGGTCATGGAGCGGCTGGTGCTGACACACCTCAGACCTCTGGTGAGCCCCTTTCAGGACCCTCTGCAGTTTGCCTATCAGCCCAAGGTGGGGGTTGATGACGCAGTGATATACCTGCTGCAGAGGACTTACTCCTCCTTGGACAGACTAAACACCACAGTGCGGGTCATGTTCTTCGACTTCTCTTCTGCCTTCAACACCATCCAGCCAAGACTGCTGAGGGCGAAGTTGGAGAAGATGCAGATGGATGCTCCCCTTGTTTCTTGGATCGAGGACTACCTGACAGGTCGGCCACAGGTTGTGAGACTGCGGAGCTGTGTGTCCAACCCCCTGATGAGCAACACAGGAGCTCCTCAAGGAACTGTGCTCTCCCCATTCCTGTTCACCACCGACACAGCTGACTTCCAGTACCACTCTGAGACACGTCATCTCCAGAACCACTCTGAGACACGTCATCTCCAGAACCACTCTGAGACACGTCACCTCCAGAACCACTCTGAGACACGTCATCTCCAGAACCACTCTGAGACACGTCATCTCCAGAACCACTCTGAGACACGTCCCCTCCAGAACCACTCTGAGACACGTCACCTCCAGAACCACTCTGAGACACGTCATCTCCAGAACCACTCTGAGACACGTCACCTCCAGAACCACTCTGAGACACGTCATCTCCAGAACCACTCTGAGACACGTCATCTCCAGAAGTACTCGGATGAGTCATAGTCGGGTGTGTGGAGAATGGACAGGAGGATGAATACAGGGACCTTGTGGAGAGTTTTGTCAGGTGGAGCAGGGAGAACCTTCTGCAGCTCAACGTGACCAAGACGAAGGAGATGGTGGTGGATAAAAGCAAGTCCCCTCCCTCCCTGGTCTCCATTAGTGGGAAAGATGTGGAAATAGTCTCATCTTACAGGTTCCTGGGTGTTCAGCTGGACAATAAACTGGAGTGGTCCACAAACACCGATGCTGTCTACAAGAAGGCCATGAGCAGACTCTACTTCCTCAGGAGACTCAGGTCCTTCAGTGTTTGCAGCAGGATGCTCCAGATGTTCTACCAGTCTGTCATGGCTAGCACCATCTTCTGTGCTGTAGTGTGCTGGGGAGCAGGCTAAGCTAAGGATGCTAACAGACTCAACAAACTCATTAAAAAGGCAGGATCTGTTGTTGGCTGTAGACCTGCAAACTTAGACGAGGTGGTGAGGGACAGGATGGTGTTGAAACTGTGGACAATCATGGACAGTCCCCCCCCCCCCCCCCATAACACACCAGACTCCTGCAGCCTCGCTGCTCTAAGGAACGCTACAGGGAGTCCTTCCTGCCGTCCGCCATCAGACTGTATAACTCATCCTAACCAATCCAGTAACAATAACTGTGTAATGTTTATGTTGTCATTTTATTTATATTTTATTCTATATTTATGTCTATATGCTTATAATGCTTATAATATGTATATATTATATTATGTATATATTATATATATATACTTATAATATATGCTGTATATATGCTTATCCATTCTAATCTTATCCGTATTTATTTATTCTGTTTCTATACTTTGTATAGGTTGCTACTATAATATAATTCAATTTCCCCACGTGGATGAATAAAGTACATCTTAATCTTAATCTTATACTGATGATCGCAGTTGTGTTATATGGTGCCTACAACATTTGCTCCACTAGATGGCAGCCTTTCCAGAGCTCTATGATTATTTAGCTGGCTGTGGAATAACATTCTAAACACCCCATAGTTCACGCTTGGACAATTCAAGACCCTTAAAAATGTATCTGAGTGAGAACTGACATTGCTTTTCTTATGTTGGATGTTAATTTTGTCTCTTCTCCGTTCTAAGCTCTCTGTCTCCTCTTGGGATCTATGTTACTGTTTACATCTGTGAGTTCTCGTGGTGATCATGAAGGATGAGGCCAACTTGGCTGAGTCGCTTTGGAAAAAGAGGTTTAATCTCACCAGGAAAATTAAAAATAAAGGACAAAGGTGTAGAAAAACAGCCAGTTTTGCTAGGATCACGTTGCTCTCTCCTGACAACCTGTGAAATCAGCAATAGGAAAGATGAGGTTGGTTGGACAGACGGGACCTTCATGATGAACATCCAGCAGGTCTAGAACTCATATTCAGGCCGTGAGCTCAACCCTCGTGTTTCTTCAGACGGAAGATTCTCCTGCGGTCGAACACAAATGCACCGAGGACCCGGGCGAGAACCCAGACCATAAACCAAAGCCAAAGCCAGGGAACAGCGGTTCAGTGAATGTGGTTTTGAAGGTATGGAGGTGGACCAGGGTGTTGGTGGTGATTCTGTAGAAGGTCACAGTGCCAGCGGGGTAGTTCACATAGACGGCGACTCTCCGAGGATCAGTGGATGAGAAGGTGTGGAGGTCTACCCTTTTGTCATCGTGGAGGACAAAGTAACCTCTGTCAGAACACAGAAGGCTCCAAGACTGCTGATTCCTTCCAAACCAGCTTTGGAGACGGCTTCCATGTCTCCGGATCTTTTTGTATGCCACAGAAATGCAAACAAATCCTGTCCACTCCACCTCCCAGTAACAGCGACCAGTTAGGCTGTTGCTACACAGCAGCTGGGGACAGACCTCAAACCTCTCTGGATGGGCTGGATATGGTTGGTCCTCGGCCACTGTCGTCATCACCCTGTTGTTGGACACTTGGATTGACCTGTGGACGGTGTTGGTGTCCACGCTGAGCTGACAGTGATCTAAAGGGAGAGAGGAGGAACCAGGAACCAGCTCATGAAACACAACAGAGTCCACTAACTGCTGCTTTTTTCAGAGCGTGACGTGCTGACGCATCAAGTTGATCACTTACACTTCTTCAGACCACTCTTAAGTCTCTCTTTCCCACAATGGTCCAGTCTGGATTGGGAGAAGACACAGAGGAAATGAAATCCAAGGCAGGACAGAGGTTCAACAGATGCCACCTCAACCTTGAGCTCTACACTGTTCGTCCCTGACTTTGGGTCGGCCTGAACCGGTTTGCTCTTGATTCGGTTTGTGAACCTCAGAGCTGGATTTGTGACATCTCTCCATATGCCAACGTCATGGAGGAGAACTTTGCCTATTTCTCTCTCAGGATTCCCTCACAGGCAGTGGCTGCAGCCCAGATGGTTGTGCTGGCATCACCTGATCTTTTTGTATCTCTGACGTGACCCTTTTATTCTCCCTTATGTGGGTTCTCGTACCCTGAAGGTCCAGAAAGCATCACATCTCTCTGCTCAGAGGTGGTTCAGATCTCACAATGTGCTGCTTGAACCACCGAACGTCTGGAAGGTCTCCATGCTCATCAATAAATAGTATCAGGTCTTCATTTTAGGGAGGGTGTTTGCATCTACCTGAGAACCTCCAGGCTCAACTCTGGATCCTCCCGAACAGCAGAGAGCTGCTTCGTTCCAACATCTCCAGGATGGTTGAAGCTCAGGTCCAGTTCTTTTAGATGGGTTGGGTTGGACCTCAACGCTGAGGCCAGAGAAGAACATCCTTCTGCTGTGATGAGACAGCCCGATAACCTGCATGCAAGCACATCCACCACGCACACACACACACACACACACACACACACACACACACACACACACACACACACACATTGCTCACTAATTAACAGCTCATTTATGGAAAGTTCTGGGTCGTGTGTCGGGGCCTGGACCTGACTGGGGCGCGAAGCACAGGAACCAGAACCAGACTAAGTCATTTTAAAAGCTGTGGGAGTGAACAGTGGTCGGCTGGTCGGCATTTTTGGTAAAGATATTTCCTCTTTTTGGAAGATAACCAAAATTTCAAGCTGTCATTTAGAAAAACTGATGATGCTGATAAGGAGCACTAACCTGAGGATCTCCAGCCGGCAGTTTGGACTCTTCAGACCAACAGAGAGCTTGTTCAGCCCTGAATCCCTCAGGTCATTGTCCCTCAGGTCCAGCTCTAGCAGACTAGAGGAGGAGGCGCTGAGGACGGGGGACAGAGCTTCACAACTCCTCTCCCTCAGATTGCAGTCACTCAACCTGAAAAAAGAATAGAAGAAGAAAGCAGGAAATCCTTCTGGTTCTCTCCTGCACAATCAGGGACGCAGGCTTATTTCTTTAGTTGACCTTTATGAGGACGGAAGGTGCAATGATACGGAATGAAATCAGTTCTTGGAGTAACTACTGCGACTGCCTAAAACGCTGCCAGATGTGATGCGTGTTGCTGAACACCTGCAGACACCTGCAGACACCTGCAGACACCTGCAGAACACCTGCAGACACCTGCAGAACACCTGCAGAACACCTGTAGACACCTGCAGAACACCTGCAGAACACCTGCAGACACCTGCAGACACCTGCAGAACACCTGCAGACACCTGCAGACACCTGCAGACACCTGTAGACACCTGCAGAACACCTGCAGAACACCTGCAGAACACCTGCAGAACACCTGCAGACACCTGCAGGCACCTGCAGAACATCTGCAGACACCTGCAGACACCTGCAGACACCTACAGAACACCTGCAGAACACCTGCAGACACCTGCAGACCACCTGCAGACACCTGCAGACACCTGTAGACACCTGCAGAACACCTGCAGACCCCTGCAGACACCTGCAGACACCTGCAGAACACCTGCAGAACTCCTGAAGACACCTGCAGAACACCTGGAGACACCTGCAGACACCTGCAGACCACCTGCAGACACCTGCAGACACCTGCAGACCACCTGTAGAACACCTGCAGACACCTGCAGACCACCTGCAGACACCTGCAGACCACCTGTAGAACACCTGCACACACCTGCAGACACCTGCAGAACACCTGCAGACCACCTGCAGACACCTGCAGACACCTGCAGAACACCTGCAGACACCTGCAGACCACCTGTAGAACACCTGCAGACACCTGCAGACACCTGCAGAACACCTGCAGACCACCTGCATAACACCTGCAGACACCTGCAGACACCTGCAGACACCTGCAGACACCTACAGAACACCTGCAGAACACCTGCAGACACCTGCAGACACCTGCAGAACACCTGCAGACACCTGCAGACACCTGCAGACACCTGTAGACACCTTCAGAACACCTGCAGACCCCTGCAGAACACCTGCAGACACCTGCAGAACACCTGCAGAACTCCTGAAGACACCTGCAGACACCTGCAGACACCTGCAGACCACCTGCAGCCACCTGCAGACACCTGCAGACACCTGCAGACCACCTGTAGAACACCTGCAGACACCTGCAGACACCTGCAGACACCTGCAGACCACCTGTAGAACACCTGCAGACACCTGCAGACACCTGCAGAACACCTGCAGACCACCTGCATAACACCTGCAGACACCTGCAGACACCTGCAGAACACCCTGCAGACACCTGCAGACCACCTGTAGAACACCTGCAGACACCTGCAGACACCTGCAGACACCTGCAGAACACCTGCAGAACTCCTGAAGACACCTGGAGACACCTGCAGACACCTGCAGACCACCTGCAGCCACCTGCAGACACCTGCAGACACCTGCAGACACCTGCAGACACCTGCAGAACACCTGCAGACCACCTGCATAACACCTGCAGACACCTGCAGACACCTGCAGAACACCTGCAGACACCTGCAGACACCTGCAGACACCTGCAGACCACCTGCAGACACCTGCAGACACCTGCAGACCACCTGTAGAACACCTGCAGACACCTGCAGACACCTGCAGACACCTGCAGACCACCTGCAGACACCTGCAGACACCTGCAGACCACCTGTAGAACACCTGCAGACACCTGCAGACACCTGCAGACACCTGCAGACCACCTGCAGACCACCTGCATAACACCTGCAGACACCTGCAGACACCTGCAGACACCTGCAGACACCTGCAGACACCTGCAGACACCTGCAGAACACCTGCAGACACCTGCAGACACCTGCAGACACCTGTAGAACACCTGCAGACACCTGCAGACACCTGCAGAACACCTGCAGACCACCTGCATAACACCTGCAGACACCTGCAGACACCTGCAGACACCTGCAGAACACCTGCAGACACCTGCAGACACCTGCAGACACCTGCAGACACCTGCAGACCACCTGCAGACACCTGCAGACACCTGCAGACCACCTGTAGAACACCTGCAGACACCTGCAGACACCTGCAGACACCTGCAGAACACCTGCAGACACCTGCAGACACCTGCAGACACCTGCAGACACCTGCAGAACACCTGCAGAACACCTGCACACACCTGCACACACCTGCAGACACCTGCAGACACCTGCAGACACCTGCAGAACACCTGCAGAACACCTGCACACACCTGCACACACCTGCAGACACCTGCAGACACCTGCAGACACCTGCAGACACCTGCAGAACACCTGCAAACACCTGCAGACACCTGCAAACACCTTCAGACACCTGCAGACACCTGCAGAACACCTGCAGACACCTGCAGAACACCTGCAGACACCTGCAGACATCTGCAGACACCTGCAGTACACCTGCCGACATCTGCAGACCACCTGCAGACACCTACAGACACCTGCAGACACCTGCAGACACCTGCAGAACACCTGCAAAACACCTGCAGACACCTGCAGAACACCTGCAGAACACTTACAGGGCTTTTCTGCAGGCTTTGAACACTGGCAGCAGCCTCAGAAGAACCCACTCTGAAGCAGAGTATTTCTTCAGGTCAAACATCTCCAGGTCTTGTCCTGAGGACAGTAATATGAAGCCAAGAGCTGACCACTGAGCAGGGGAGAGACTTTCTGTTGTCAATCTTCCAGATCTGAGGTTCTGTTGAACCTCCTGGACCAGTGAACTATCGTTCAGCTCGTTCAGACAGTGGAACAGGTTGATGATTCTCTCTGAGGACAGATTCTCTCCAATCTTCCTCTTGATGTAGCCAATGATTTCCTGATTGGGCTCTGAGCTGCCTTCACCGTTAATTAGACCTCGTAGAAGAGCCTGATTGGTCGGCAGAGAAAGACCCAAAAGGAACCGCAGGAACAGGTCCAGGTGTCCTTTTTCATTTTGCAAGGCCTCGTCCACCGCACACTGGTAAAAATCAGCCTGTTTGATTTTGGTGTTGGACAGTTTAGAGCGTAAATAAGGTAATAAGGTTGTTTTTTCTGACAGTATGTTGGTGCCAGACTTGGTGAATGTCAAATGTACATGAAGAGCAGCGAAAAACTCCTGAACACTCAGATGGACAAAGCAGAACACCTCCTCCTTGAACAGTCCTCGCTCCCTTCTGAACATCTGCGTGAACACTCCTGAGTAGGCATCAGCCGACCCGACGGTGATGCCACAGTCTCTTAGATCGGACTCGTAGAAGATCACATTGCCTTTCTGCAGTTGTTCAAATGGCAGCTTTGCCAGAATTGGAATCATCTCACAGCTCTCTGGACTCCATTGTGGAGCTTTCCCGTCTCCTCTCTTGTTTTTCAGTGTGGACTGAACAACCAGGAAGTAGATGTACATCGATCATCCATAAATAGTATCAGGTCTTCATTTTAGGGAGGGTGTTTGCATCTACCTGAGAACCTCCAGGCTCAACTCTGGATCCTCCAGAACAGCAGAGAGCTGCTTCGTTCCAACATCTCCAGGATGGTTGAAGCTCAGGTCCAGTTCTTTTAGATGGGTTGGGTTGGACCTCAACGCTGAGGCCAGAGAAGAACATCCTTCTGCTGTGATGAGACAGCCCGATAACCTGCATGCAAGCACATCCACCACACACACACACACACACACACACACACACACACACACACACACACACACACACACACACACACATTGCTCACTAATTAACAGCTCATTTATGGAAAGTTCTGGGTCGTGTGTCGGGGCCTGGACCTGACTGGGGAGCGAAGCACAGGAACCAGAACCAGACTAAGTCATTTTAAAAGCTGTGGGAGTGAACAGTGGTCGGCTGGTCGGCATTTTTGGTAAAGATATTTCCTCTTTTGGAAGATAACCAAAATTTCAAGCTGCCATTTAGAAAAACTGATGATGCTGATAAGGAGCACTAACCTGAGGATCTCCAGCCGGCAGCTTGGACTCTTCAGACCAACAGAGAGCTTGTTCAGCCCTGAATCCCTCAGCTCATTGTTACTCAGGTCCAGCTCTAGCAGACTAGAGGAGGAGGCGCTGAGGACGGGGGACAGAGCTTCACAACTCCTCTCCCTCAGATTGCAGTCACTCAACCTGAAAAAAGAATAGAAGAAGAAAGCAGGAAATCCTTCTGGTTCTCTCCTGCACAATCAGGGACGCAGGCTTATTTCTTTAGTTGACCTTTATGAGGACGGAAGGTGCAATGATACGGAATGAAATCAGTTCTTGGAGTAACTACTGCGACTGCCTAAAACGCTGCCAGATGTGATGCATGTTGCTGAACACCTGCAGACACCTGCAGAACACCTGCAGACACCTGCAGACACCTGCAGAACACCTGCAGACACCTGCAGACACCTGCAGACACCTGTAGAACACGAGCAGACACCTGCAGACACCTGTAGACACCTGCAGAACACCTGCAGACACCTGCAGAACACGAGCAGACACCTGCAGACACCTGCAGAACATCTGCAGAACACCTGCAGACACCTGCTGAACACCTGCAGACACCTGCAGACACCTGCAGAACATCTGCAGAACACCTGCAGACACCTGCAGAACATCTGCAGACACCTGCAGACACCTGCAGACACCTGCAGAACACCTGCAGAACACGAGCAGACACCTGCAGACACCTGCAGAACATCTGCAGAACACCTGCAGACACCTGCTGAACACCTGCAGACACCTGCAGACACCTGCAGAGCACCTGCAGAACACCTGCAGACACCTGCAGACACCTGCAGAACACCTGCAGAACACCTGCAGAACACCTGCAGACACCTGCAGACACCTGCAGACACCTGCAGAACACCTGCAGACACCTGCAGAACACCTGCAGACACCTGCAGACACCTGCAAACACCTTCAGACACCTGTAGAACACCTGCAGAACACCTGCAGACACCTGCAGACACCTGCAGAACACCTGCAGACACCTGCAGACACCTGCAAACACCTTCAGACACCTGCAGAACACCTGCAGACACCTGCAGACACCTACAGAACACCTGCAGACACCTACGGAACACCTGCAGACACCTGCAAACACCTTCAGACACCTGCAGAACACCTGCAGACACCTGCAGACACCTACAGAACAACTGCAGACACCTGCAGAACAACTGCAGACACCTGCAGACACATGCAGACACCTGCAGAACACCTGCAGAACACCTGCAGACACCTACAGAACAACTGCAGACACCTGCAGACACATGCAGACACCTGCAGAACACCTGCAGAACACCTGCAGAACACTTACACGGCTTTTCTGCAGGCTGTGACCACTGGCAGCAGCCTCAGAAGAACCCACTCTGAAGCAGAGTATTTCTTCAGGTCAAACATCTCCAGGTCTTGTCCTGAGGACAGTAATATGAAGCCAAGAGCTGACCACTGAGCAGAGGAGAGATTTTCTGTTGTCAATCTTCCAGATCTGAGGTTCTGTTGAACCTCCTGGACCAGTGAACTATCGTTCAGCTCGTTCAGACAGTGGAACAGGTTGATGATTCTCTCTGAGGACAGATTCTCTCCAATCTTCCTCTTGATGTAGCCAATGATTTCCTGATTGGGCTCTGAGCTGCCTTCACCATTAATTAGATCTCGTAGAAGAACCTGATTGGTCGGCAGAGAAAGACCCAAAAGGAACCGCAGGAACAGGTCCAGGTGTCCTTTTTCATTTTGCAAGGCCTCGTCCACCGCACACTGGTAAAAATCAGCCTGTTTGATTTTGGTATTGGACAGTTTAGAGCGTGAATAACGTAATGAGGTTGGTTTTTTTGACAGTATGTTGGTGCCAGAATTGGTGAATTTCAAATGTGCATGAAGAGCAGCGAGAAACTCCTGAACACTCAGATGGACAAAGCAGAACACCTCCTCCTTGAACAGTCCTCGCTCCCTTCTGAAGATCTGCGTGAACACTCCTGAGTAGGCATCAGCCGACCTGACGGTGATGCCACAGTCTCTTAGATCGGACTCGTAGAAGATCACATTGCCTTTCTGCAGTTGTTCAAATGCCAGCTTTGCCAGAATTGGAATCATCTCACAGCTCTCTGGACTCCATTTTGGAGCTTTCCCGTCTCCTCTCTTGTTTTTCAGTGTGGACTGAACAACCAGGAAGGAGATGTACATCGCTCATCAATAAATAGTATCAGGTCTTCATTTTAGGGAGGGTGTTTGCATCTACCTGAGAACCTCCAGGCTCAACTCTGGATCCTCCAGAAAAGCAGAGAGCTGCTTCGTTCCAACATCTCCAGGATGGTTGAAGCTCAGGTCCAGTTCTTTTAGATGGGTTGGGTTGGACCTCAACGCTGAGGCCAGAGAAGAACATCCTTCTGCTGTGATGAGACAGCCCGATAACCTGCATGCAAGCACATCCACCACACACACACACACACACACATTGCTCACTAATTAACAGCTCATTTATGCAAAGTTCTGGGTCGTGTGTCGGGGCCTGGACCTGACTGGGGAGCGAAGCACAGGAAACAGAACCAGACTAAGTCATTTTAAAAGCTGTGGGAGTGAACAGTGGTCGGCTGGTCGGCATTTTTGGTAAAGATATTTCCTCTTTTTGGAAGATAACCAAAATTTCAAGCTTCCATTTAGAAAAACTGATGATGCTGATAAGGAGTCCTAACCTGAGGATCTTCAGCCGGCAGTTTGGACTCTTCAGACCAACAGAGAGCTCGTTCAGCCCTGAATCCCTCAGCTCATTGTCCCTGAGGTCCAGCTCTAGCAGACTAGAGGAGGAGGCGCTGAGGACGGAGGACAGAGCTTCACAACTCCTCTCCGTCAGATTGCAGTGACTCAACCTGAAAAAAGAATAGAAGAAGAAAGCAGGAAATCCTTCTGGTTCTCTCCTGCACAATCAGGGACGCAGGCTTATTTCTTTAGTTGACCTTTATGAGGACGGAAGGTGCAATGATACGGAATGAAATCAGTTCTTGGAGTAACTACTGCGACTGCCTAAAACGCTGCCAGATGTGATGCGTGTTGCTGAACACCTGCTGACACCTGCAGACACCTGCAGACACCTGCAGAACACCTGCAGACACCTGCAGACACCTGCAGAACACCTGCAGACACCTGCAGACACCTGCTGAACACCTGCAGACACCAGCAGAACACCTACAGAACACCTGCAGAACATCTGCAGAACACCTGTAGACACCTGCAGACACCTGCAGAACACATGCAGACACCTGCAGAACACCTGCAGACACCTGCAGACACCTGCAGAACACCTGCAGACACCTGCAGAACACCTGCAGACACCTGCAGACACCTGCAGACACCTGCAGACACCTGCAGAACACCTGCAGAACACCTGCAGACACCTGCAGACACCTGCAGAACACCTGTAGACACCTGCAGACACCTGCAGAACACATGCAGACACCTGCAGACACCTGCAGACACCTGCAGACACCTGCAGAACACCTGCAGACACCTGCAGACACCTGCAGAACACCTGCAGACACCTGCAGACACCTGCAGACACCTGTAGAACACCTGCAGAACACCTGCAGACACCTGCAGACACCTGCAGACACCTGCAGAACACCTGCAGACACCTGCAGACACCTGCAGACACCTGCAGAACACCTGCAGAACACCTGCAGACACCTGCAGACACCTGCAGAACATCTGCAGAACACCTGTAGACACCTGCAGACACCTGCAGAACACATGCAGACACCTGCAGACACCTGCAGACACCTGCAGACACCTGCAGACACCTGCAGAACACCTGCAGAACACCTGCAGACACGTGCAGAACACTTACATGGCTTTTCTGCAGGCTGTGACCACTGGCAGCAGCCTCAGAAGAACCCACTCTGAAGCAGAGTATTTCTTCAGGTCAAACATCTCCAGGTCTTGTCCTGAGGACAGTAATATGAAGCCAAGAGCTGACCACTGAGCAGGGGAGAGACTTTCTGTTGTCAATCTTCCGGATCTGAGGTTCTGTTGAACCTCCTGGACCAGTGAACTATCGTTCAGCTCGTTCAGACAGTGGAACAGGTTGATGATTCTCTCTGAGGACAGATTCTCTCCAATCTTCCTCTTGATGTAGCCAATGATTTCCTGATTGGGCTCTGAGCTGCCTTCACCATTAATTAGACCTCGTAGAAGAGCCTGATTGGTCGGCAGAGAAAGACCCAAAAGGAACCGCAGGAACAGGTCCAGGTGTCCTTTTTCATTTTGCAAGGCCTCGTCCACCGCACACTGGTAAAAAACAGCCTGTTTGATTTCGGTGATGGGCAGTTTAGAGAGTAAATAACGAAATAAGTTCATTATTTCTGACAGTATGTTGGTGCCAAAATTGGTGAATTCCAAATGTGCATGAAGAGCAGCGAGAAACTCCTGAACACTCAGATGGACAAAGCAGAACACCTCCTCCTTGAACAGTCCTCGCTCCCTTCTGAACATCTGCGTGAACACTCCTGAGTAGGCATCAGCCGACCTGACGGTGATGCCACAGTCTCTTAGATCGGACTCGTAGAAGATCACATTGCCTTTCTGCAGTTGTTCAAATGCCAGCTTTGCCAGAATTGGAATCATCTTAAGGCTCTCTGGACTCCATTGTGGACCTTTCCCGTCTCCTCTCTTGTTTTTCTGTGTGGACTGAACAACCAGGAAGTTGATGTACATCGCTGTGAGAGTCTTGGGCAGATCTTCTCGCATCTCCCCATCCTGAAAAACCTTTGCAGTGACCCAGCAGAAGATTGGGATGTGACACATGATATGGAGGCTTCGAGATGCCTTGATGTGAGAGATGATCCTGCACGCCTGCTCCTCCTCCTTGAACTTCCTCCTAAAGTACTCTTCCTTCTGCTCGTTATTAAACCCTCGCACCTCTGTCCTCATGTCCACAAAATCCGGATGGATCTGATTGGCTGCCGCGGGCCTCGTGGTTATCCAGAGTCGAGCGGAGGGGAGAAGACTTCTGTTAATGAGGTTTGTGAGCAGGACCTCCACCGAGCACGGTGCCTTCACATCTATATCCGCCTCCTGGAATTCATTGGTTCTGGTGTCCATTTCTAGTCGGCTCTCATCGAGCCCATCCAAGATAAACAGAAGCTTGAATTTACAATTGTCAAAATTGGTGTCTCCTGATGACTGCAGAGCTGTAAAGATGCTGTTAAGAGCCTCTATTTGAATGGCCCTGGACTCTTGGATGCACTTATGAGTGAGTTCAGCCAAGGATAGGTGTCTCCCCCTCAACAGGTTCAGCTGGCGAAAGGTGAACGGCAATATGAGATGCACGTCTTGATTGGCTCGTTGTTCTGCCCAGTCCAACACAAACTTGCGGATTAGAAAGGTTTTGCCAATTCCTGCATTTCCGTTGGTCAGAACAGTTCTTATGGGTTTATATTTCCCAGCTGGAGGTGTAAACAGGTCACTGGGACTAATGTGTTGTTCTGTGTCTGAAGGGTTCCCAACCATGTCAATCTGAGTGACCTCGTGCTGAGCATTGATGTGTATGTCGCCACCGGTGGTGACGTACAGCTGTGTGTAGACGTCGTCCAGCCGTTGCTCATCTGCCTTCTCATCACAGCCTTCCTGCACACACATAAACTTGCTCCTCAGGTTTGACTGAAGGTTTGATTGATGAGAGCCGATGGGGACGTGTTCACATGTGGGACCTTAAAGCAAAATATACATGCACATGTGTTAGTCGATATATTCAGCAGATATGAATATATTATATATTTATTCCAGAGTGCTTTGAGCTGATGTTTTACAGTTTATCTTCTTCTCAGGTCCAGTCGGGCTTCACATTTCAAAAAGACAAGAACAGCATCACTGGAGTAAAACAATCCCAAAAACTTAAGTAAAGAACTCAGAAGAGCTTTTAAAGCAGGTACGACTGGAATTCTTTCAGACTGACGCTGCAGCAATTTGCTGTTGATGCTGCTGTTGAGATCTGACGCTCAAAGTTTCAGACTGGATCAAGTTTCACTGATTCCAGATCAGGAAAAACAATGAAAGTGGTGGCGGGTCTCAGCAGGTCCGAAGGGTTGATCATGAGTTCTGAACTTGATAGGAGACAAACCTCCATTCCAAGAAAAGACGGTGCAGCTTCATCTGGAAGGATGGGTTAACCCTAACCCTAAGCATGCCTCCTCAGTCAGACCACTTCCTGTGTGTCTTGGTAACAGTTAACTCTAAATTTATGACATTTTAATGACGTTAGTCGTTATGATGGTCACTCTATCCATGCCTTTATTACACCTCGATCCATGCCTTTATTACACCTCTATCCATGCCTTTATTACACCTCTATCCATGCCTTTATTACACTTCTATCCATGCCTTTATTACACCTCTAGCCATGCCTTTATTACACCTCTATCCATACCTTTATTACACCTCTATCCATGCCTTTATTACACCTCTATCCATGCCTTTATTACACCTCTATCCATGCCTTTATTACACCTCTATCCATGCCTTTATAACACCTCTATCCATGCCTTATAACACCTCTATCCGTGCCTTTATTACACCTCTATTCGTGCCTTTATTACACCTCCATCCGTGCCTTTATTACACCTCTATCCATGCCTTTATTACACCTCTATCCATGCCTTTATTACACCTCTATCAACGCCTTTATTACACCTCTATCCATGCCTTTATTACACCTCCATCCATGCCTTTATTACACCTCTATCCATACCTTTATAACACCTCTATCCATGCCTTTATTATACCTCTATCCATGCCTTTATTACACCTCTATCCATGCCTTTATTACACCTCCATCCATGCCTTTATTACACCTCTATCCATGCCTTTATTACACCTCCATCCATGCCTTTATTACACCTCTATCCATGCCTTATTACACCTCTATCCATGCCTTTATTACACCTCTATCCATGCCTTTATAACACCTCTATCCATGCCTTATAACACCTCTATCCATGCCTTATAACACCTCTATCCGTGCCTTTATTACACCTCTATCCATGCCTTTATTACACCTCCATCCATGCCTTTATTACACCTCTATCCATGCCTTTATTACACCTCTATCCATGCCTTTATAACACCTCTATCCATGCCTTATAACACCTCTATCCGTGCCTTTATTACACCTCTATCCATGCCTTTATAACACCTCTATCCATGCCTTATAACACCTCTATCCGTGCCTTATTACACCTCTATTCGTGCCTTTATCACACCTCTATCCGTGCCTTTATAACACCTCTATCCATGCCTTTATTACACCTCTATCCATGCCTTTATTACACCTCTATCCATGCCTTTATTACACCTCTATCCATGCCTTTATTACACCTCTATCCATGCCTTTATTACACCTCTATCCATGCCTTTATTACACCTCTATCCATGCCTTTATTACACCTCTATCCATGCCTTTATTACACCTCTGTCCATGCCTTTATTACACTTCTATCCATGCCTTTATTACACCTCTATCCATGCCTTTATTACACCTCTGTCCATGCCTTTATTACACCTCTATCCATGCCTTTATCACACCTCTATCCATGCCTTTATTACACCTCTATCCATGCCTGTATTACACCTCTATCCGTGCCTTTATTACACCTCTATCCATGCCTTTATTACAGCATGGCCCGTCTGTCCTCTCCTGCCCGTTCCCATATTCTCCTACATAAATGCACATATTGCCGGTCTTGGTTTTCTCTGGTCTTGCTGATCCTGGATTCGCTCCATCAGGACCCGGAGGATGAAGGTGGGCCACATCTCTGATGAGGACGTCTGAAGATGCACCTGGACCTGCTATATTACTGTTAATGCTGATGTGCTCTGTGCACGTGGCCTCTGCTGCACGTCTGCCCGTCCCAGGGAGACGGATCCCTCAGCTGTGGATCTCCTCCAGGTTTCTCCAGGTTTTTCCAGACCTGGTTTGAGGGCCTAAGGACGGAGGAGGTCACACCTGTGCTGCCTGTAAAGTCCTCTGATGCAGCAATCTTGTGATTTTGGGCCTCAGGGCGGCTGATCGGCTCCCGGAGGCACCAGAATCTCAGCAGAACCACCTGGAGTGCTGCTCCTAAATCATGAAGCCATCTGCCATCGGACGTTAGACAGCCCCCTTTACTCCACATCTTTAAAAGCCATCTCAAAATGCACCTTGATCCTGTGTCAGGTTCAAACTGTTCATTTAAAAATGCTGTAACTACTTATTGTCACTCCTGACCAGAACCCTGACCTGCTTTAGCTGATGTTCTATCACCTCAGGATAGCAGGAGACAACCTGACCATCCATCCCCCATTTTCTTATATGTTCCTTTCTGTATATCATGCTTTGTTTTATCTTGTGACGCTTATGCTTTATCATATGATGCTGACCCTTACGCGTATTGTAATCTTACATGTTCGTGTGCTAGTATAAAAATGAACCTCCCCAGGGCCCACACTGGTAGCTACACTGCAGACGTGCGGTGGCCCTAGCAGCAAGTAAACCGCAGCTTCCTCTGATGGCAACAGCACAGGAAGGAAACTCATCACTTCCTCTCCAACACCCTGCTTTCGTTTTTGCCGTTTTTCTTCCGTGTTCTTTTATACTTATTTTATCTGAGCTGCTTTATAATTGTAATGATTGTTTTAAAGTGCTTTATGAATATATCATCATGAAACAACTCTGGAATTCTCTGAAACATTTTAGTGTAAAGATGTTTTACCCGACGTGTTTTCAGCTTTCTGTTCTCCGTTCAGCACTTTATTCTCAGCAACACTGATAACGAACTAGAGAAACAGTTTAACCTTTAACCTCTCCTGTATTAAAGGCTTTAGAACAGAAACTGACCTGTTGGATCTGAACTGACAGCTGAAAGATTTTGCAGAATGTCGTTCCGAGGTATCTTCTCTAAAATCTTCTTGGTGACTTCCACGGCTCCTTGATCTTTGTAAGCCTTCACCATCAAATCCACAACGACCGTCCTCTCTCTGGTCTCTAGTTGGTAGCTTTTAATCGGGTTGAAGCCTCCCATGACTCCAGGATCTTTCAGGTAAAAATTGAATTTATCGAATTCTTCCTCAGTTAAATGCTCCAGAACATTCAGCAGGATCTCTTGGGCCATTGTAGCGTCTGTCTTCTCTTTAGAGCAGGAGTGCTCATTACGTCGATCCCGATCTACCGGTCGATCGGGATCTACCGGTCGGTCGATCGCGGCGTAACATTTAAAAATATCAGCCGATCATTCGTCCCGTCACGTGATTGATGTACAGGGCAGCCAGTGGCTGTGTCCGAAACCACCCCCTATACCCTACATAGTGCACTTAATCGTGTGGACGCCATTTTGAAATAGTGTCCGAATTCTTAGTGAGCATCGCGAGTGCACTCAATGTATCCCACAATGCACTGCAAAAAGTAGTGTACAACCGATGCACCCGAACTCGGTAATATATCCCATCAGCCTTTACGGTATCACGTGGTAATCTGTCGATGGCGGGTAAACGAGCAGTAATGACGTACAAATGTATGTAATATTATGTTATTATTATTATATGCTATTTGTTTCACATATCTTACTAGAGCGTAAAATTCTTTCACTTTAGTGGAACATTGCTGCCTCCATTTTAAATATGTTTTTTGCCTTTATTTATTTATACGCGACTATAAGCATCTTATTTGATTACGTCACCGGAAATGTCACCGGACACTAATTATTTGAGATAATAAGGAAGTGTTATGTTATTGTTAATGACATTAATATTTTAATCTATTATTATTATATAAAGATTATAATAGGGTAAAATATTGCATTTTCAAAGAAACGATCGCTGAATGTGTTTGGGTATGTTTCGGATGGGTTAAAATAATTAAATGGACCTGGCCACTTTTCCCGGGGAACGATTCGTTATTATTATGCGACAACATAACGTCATTTTACGTGCGCCGTAGTGTCCGAAAGCTAATTTTGAATTGAGTGCGCTACGTAGTTCACTCAATCCATGTCCCCCATGTAGTGAGTAGTGAATAGGGAACGAGGGTGTGGTTTCGGACACAGCCAGTGAGATGACAACTGAATTTGACAATCAAGTGACCAATCACGTGCAAACAACGGCGCTGAGTGCAGCAGAACGACGTCAGCCTATCAGCAGTCCCGTGACTTGATTGACATACAGGGCAGCCAATCAGAAGCGCTAAACTATTCAGCCAATTACCTCTGATTTTAAGCCACCGCTAAAGCTGATGGTCATCAAAATGACTGAGGGAGCGGGACCAAGTAAGAAGACAAAAACAGATCACTTTCATATCGGCCAGTGCAAACATCTACTTTCTACATGAAGATTATAATAATACAAATAATCCTCAATACATTTGAAAATAATTAATGTTTTGCATTTTTGTGGTGGGTAGATCACTTTGACTTGGTCATTTTGTAAGTAGCTCGCATGCTGAAAAAGTGTGAGCACCCTGATTTAGAGTCTCCGTCCCCAAACACCATCATTCAGGAGATGGTTTAAAGGTTGAATGAGTCATTAACGATGGTCCAAAGTTGGTTGTCAGTAACGGGACAGGAAATCAGACAGAGAGAGGACCAACGATAGTTGTGGGGGAGCAGATCACAGAAAGCTGTTTTGATCATTTTCTGGATGAACCTACATCAATCTTCTCTCTCAAAGCTGCTTTAGTCACATGGGGCCCAAACGCACCTCCCAAATGTGAGACCCCTTAACTCTGAACTCTTTATTTTGAAATGGCAACTAACTTGAATTGGTTTAGTTGGCTGATGGAACTGCTCCAAAGTGACATTTGACAGGCCAACGACCGGGACTGGGACAGCCCATAATACCCATATTAGTAACGTGGACCAACGAAAGGGGACAAAAGCCAAAGTTTCAGAATCAGCCTAAAGAAACATATGACAGAAGACATCAAAGACTTTAGGAACAAAGGCAGCGCATGTGCCATCGAGCTGCATCTTTCCAGGGTCATGATTAGTAGCAGGTTATGATACAGTAGCACAGATCATCAAAGAACACGAGCACGTTGTCCAGAATCAAAGAAAAGAACAAAGCTGCATGAAACAGTTGTGATCAGGGCGACTCAAGTAGTTCTGAGGAATCTGGAGACAAGGCGGCATTGTTGATGACAAACAGGAACAAACAAAAACATCGATCTGATATTGATATTAGAATGTACAGCACACACACACACACACTCACACACACACACACACAGACTAGGATATCGATCACTCGAGAATTGTGGTCAAAAATCCCGGACTGCTTTTGTGTCGTCTTTAGTCACGAGTCCGGTGCTGTTCTAGACCTTCCCCCCCCCCCCCCCCCCAGCATGGCCGTGATCAGCACGACAGTTAAAAACATAAATATTGGAATATCAGAAATGTCCTCTTGACAACATGCAGATGCTGTTTCCTCTTGTATTGTGATTCACCATGAGACTATTTTTAAGTCGAGGGCGACTCTGAAGATGCTTGTTTTTTAGAATACAGATTTATACTGATGATCACAGTTGTGTTATATGGTGCCTACAACATTTGCTCCACTAGATGGCAGCCTTTCCAGAGCTCTATGATTATTTAGCTGGCTGTGGAATAACATTCTAAACATCCCATAGTTCACGCTTGGACAATTCAAGACCCTTAAAAATGTATCTGAGTGAGAATTGACATTGCTTTTCTTATGTTGGATGTTAATTTTGGCTCTTGTCCGTTCTAAGCTCTCTGTCTCCTCTTGGGATCTATGTTACTGTTTACATCTGTGAGTTCTCGTGGTGATCATGAAGGATGAGGCCAACTTGGCTGAGTCGCTTTGGAAAAAGAAGTTTAATCTCACCAGGAAAATTAAAAATAAAGGACAAAGGTGTAGAAAAACAGCCAGTTTTGCTAGGATCACGTTGCTCTCTCCTGACAACCTGTGGAATCAGCAATAGGAAAGATGAGGTTGGTTGGACAGACGGGACCTTCATGATGAACATCCAGCAGGTCTAGAACTCATATTCAGGCCGTGAGCTCAACCCTCGTGTTTCTTCAGACGGAAGCTTCTCCTGCGGTCGAACACAAATGCACCGAGGAACCGGGCGAGAACCAAGACCATAAACCAAAGCCAAAGCCAGGGAACAGCGGTTCAGTGAATGTGGTTTTGAAGGTATGGAGGTGGACCAGGGTGTCGGTGGTGATTCTGTAGAAGGTCACAGTGCCAGCGGGGTAGTTCACATAGACGGCGACTCTCTGAGGATCACTGGATGAGAAGGGGGGGAGGTCGACCCTTTTGTTATCGTGGAGGACAGAGTAACCTCTGGGAGAACACAGAAGGCTCCAAGACTGCTGATTCGCTCCAAACCGGCATTGGGGACTGCTTCCATGTCTCCGGATCTTTTTGTGTGCCACAGAAATGTAAACCCATCCTGTCCACTCCACCTCCCAGTAACAGCGACCAGTTAGGCTGTTGCTACACAGCAGCTGGGGACAGTCCTCAAACCTCTCTGGATGGGCTGGATATGGTTGGTCCTCGGCCACTGCCCTCATCACCCTGTTGTTGGACACTTGGATTGACCTGTGGACGGTGTTGGTGTCCACGCTGAGCTCACAGTGATCTAAAGGGAGAGAGGAGGAACCAGGAACCAGCTCATGAAACACAACTGAGTCCACTAACTGCTGCTTTTTTCAGAGCGTGACGTGCTGACGCATCAAGTTGATCACTTACACTTCTTCACACCACTCTTAAGTCTCTCTTTCCCACAATGGTCCAGTCTGGATTGGGAGAAGACACAGAGGAAATGAAATCCAAGGCAGGACAGAGGTTCAACAGATGCCACCTCAACCTTGAGCTCTACACTGTTCGTCCCTGACTTTGGGTCTGCCTGAACCGGTTTGCTCTTGATTCGGTTTGTGAACCTCAGAGCTGGATTTGTGACATCTCTCCATATGCCAACGTCATGGAGGAGAACTTTGCCTATTTCTCTCTCAGGATTCCCTCACAGGCAGTGGCTGGAAGCCTGGAAAGACTGTCTAGTAATTTACAAAAAGGCCCTCCACAAGGCTAGAACAGCTTATTTCTCTTCTTTAATTGAGGAAAATAAGAACAACCCCAGGTTTCTCTTCAGCACTGTGGCCAAATTAACCAAGAGTCACAGTGTTTTAGATCCACGTATCCCTTCTTCCCTGAGTGGTGAAGACTTCATGAGCTTCTTCACTGATAAAGTTCTAGCTATCAGAGAGAAAGCTAACCAGGCCATCCCAACAACTGGACCATCACCAGATGTGCCGACTGTGGGAACATACAGGGTCTCCAACGAGCCCTTAAACTCCTTCAGCCCTATATATTTTTCTGAGGCGTCATCGCTAATTCAGAAATCCAAGACCACCACGTGTCTTTTAGATCCCATCCCAACACACCTGTTGAAGGATGTTTTACCATTGATAGGCAGTTCTATCCTGGACCAGATCAATGGTTCTTTAGTGTCAGGTTATGGACCCCGGTCCTACAAGGTGGCAGTGATTAAGCCGTTGCTTAAAAAACCATCACTGGATCCTGATGTCTTGGCAAATTATAGGCCAATATCCAACCTTCCTTTTATCTCTAAAGTTCTAGAGAAGGTGGTGGTGACTCAGTTACTGGAGCACCTGCAGAGGAACAGCCTGTTTGAGATGTTTCAGTCAGGCTTTAGAGCTCATCACAGCACAGAAACAGCACTTCTTAAAGTCACTAATGATCTTCTCATAGCTTCAGATCATGGACTGGTCTCTATGCTGGTTCTGCTGGACCTCAGTGCTGCTTTTGATCCAGTTGATCACAGCATCCTGTTACAGAGACTGGAACATGTGGTTGGGATTAAAGGGACAGCACTAGACTTGTTTAGATCGTATTTATCTGATAGATACCAGTTTGCTCATGTCCATGGTGTTCCCTCCTCATACAGTAGGGTTAGCCATGGAGTTCCTCAAGGTTCTGTACTTGGACCAATCCTCTTCACCTTGTACATGCTTCCCTTAGGGAACATTATTCGGCAGCATGGGATACATTTTCATTGTTATGCTGATGACACTCAGCTTTATTTATCCATGAAACCAGAGGAGACAGAGAAGTTAGTGAAGCTCCAGACCTGTCTTAAAGACATAAAGTCCTGGATGTCTTCAAATTTCCTGCTCCTTAACCCAGGAAAAACTGAGGTCATGGTGTTTGGTCCTGAACCTCTCAGGGACAGATTAGATCACATGATCACTCTAGATGGTATCTCATTAACATCTAGTCTCTCTGTGAGGAATCTTGGAGTAACTTTTGATCAAAATCTCTCCTTCAACTCACACATTAAATTAGTCTCTAGAAGTGTTAATTCATGCTTTTATTCCTTCCAGGCTGGACTATTGTGATTCTTTATTATCAGGGTGTCCAAACAACTCTTTAAGAAGCCTCCAGCTGATCCAGAATGCTGCAGCCAGAGTTCTGACAGGTATTGACCACAGAGATCACATGACTCCTGTAATGGCGTCGCTTCATTGGCTGCCTGTTAAATTTAGAATAATTTTTAAAACCCTTCTTTTGACCTACAAGGTCCTCAGAGGCCTAGCTCCATCCTACCTGGAGGAGCTAGTAACACCTTACCAGCCCAATAGACCGCTCCGCTCTCAGAATGCTGGTCTACTTGTGGTTCCCAGAGTTTCTAGGAGTAGAATGGGGGGCCGAGCATTTAGCTACCAGGCCCCCCTGCTATGGAACCAGCTCCCTGTCCAGGCCCCCCTGCTATGGAACCAGCTCCCTGTCCAGGCCCCCCTGCTATGGAACCAGCTCCCTGTCCAGGCCCCCCTGCTATGGAACGAGCTCCCTGTCCAGGTACGGGAGGCTGACTCCATCGCTACCTTAAGATCAGACTCAAAACCTCCTCTTTGAAAAAGCTTATTGTTACTAATTCAGTAGTTCCAGTTACTATCATAGACAGACAAATTATCATACTTAGGGGGTCGTCTAATCGTTAGGTCACATCTTAGTTATGCTGTTATAGGCCGAGGCTGCCGGGGTCCGGAAACATGATCACCTGACAGGCCTCTGTCACCCCACTGGGTCATGGTTTCCTCTCCCCTCCTCTCCTCTCCTTACCTCCTCCTCATCAAGCAGACTAGTTATGATGATTCCTGTGTAATTTTTCTGCTTCCCCCCCCTGTTTATTTACAGGTATCGCCGCCTTTCGGAGCTGCATAATGACCTCCGGGCCTGCTGAAGTGATTGTATATCGTATTTTTTGTGTGTGTTTCTGTGCTCTGTGCCTCTCCTCTCCTCTCCTCTCCTCTCCTCTCCTCTCCTCTCCTCTCCTCTCCTCTCCTCTCCTCAAGGTTTCTTCCTGTTAGAGGGGAGTTTTTCCTGCCACTGTTGCTTGTCTGGGGTCAGGCCCTGGGATTCTGGAAAGCGCCTTGAAACAATTTTGATTGTATAAGACGCTATATAAATAAAGATTGATTTGATTTGATTTGATTTGATTTGATTTGATTTGATTTGATTTGATTTGATTTGATTTGATTTGATTTGATTTGATTTGATTTGATTTGATTTGATTTGATTTGATTTGATTTGATTTGATTTGATTTGATTTGATTTGATTTGGCTGCAGCCCAGATGGTTGTGCTGGCATCACCTGATCTTTTTGTATCTCTGACGTGACCCTTTTATTCTCCCTTATGTGGGTTCTCGTACCCTGAAGGTCCAGAAAGCATCACATCTCTCTGCTCAGAGGTGGTTCAGATCTCACAATGTGCTGCTTGAACCACCGAACGTCTGGAAGGTCTCCATGCTCATCAATAAATAGTATCAGGTCTTCATTTTAGGGAGGGTGTTTGCATCTACCTGAGAACCTCCAGGCTCAACTCTGGATCCTCCCGAACAGCAGAGAGCTGCTTCGTTCCATCATCTCCAGGATGGTTGAAGCTCAGGTCCAGTTCTTTTAGATGGGTTGGGTTGGACCTCAACGCTGAGGCCAGAGAAGAACATCCTTCTGCTGTGATGAGACAGCCCGATAACCTGCATGCAAGCACATCCACCACACACACACACACACACACATGCACACACACACACACACACATATCCACCAAACACACACACACACACATTCCTCACTAATTAACAGCTCATTTATGCAAAGTTCTGGGTCCTGTGTCGGGGCCTGGACCTGACTGGGGAGCGAAGCACAGGAACCAGAACCAGACTAAGTCATTTTAAAAGCTGTGGGAGTGAACAGTGGTCGGCTGGTCGGCATTTTTGGTAAAGATATTTCCTCTTTTTGGAAGATAACCAAAATTTCAAGCTGCCATTTAGAAAAACTGATGATGCTGATAAGGAGCACTAACCTGAGGATCTCCAGCCGGCAGTTTGGACTCTTCAGACCAACAGAGAGCTTGTTCAGCCCTGAATCCCTCAGGTCATTGTCCCTCAGGTCCAGCTCTAGCAGACTAGAGGAGGAGGCGCTGAGGACGGGGGACAGAGCTTCACAACTCCTCTCCCTCAGATTGCAGTCACTCAACCTGAAAAAAGAAAAGAAGAAGAAAGCAGGAAATCCTTCTGGTTCTCTCCTGCACAATCAGGGACGCAGGCTTATTTCTTTAGTTGACCTTTATGAGGACGGAAGGTGCAATGATACGGAATGAAATCAGTTCTTGGAGTAACTACTGCGACTGCCTAAAACGCTGCCAAATGTGATGCGTGTTGCTGAACACCTGCAGACACCTGCAGACACCTGTAGACACCTGCAGAACACCTGCAGACACTTGCAGACACCTGCAGAACACCTGCAGACACCTGCAGACACCTGCAGAACACCTGCAGACACCTGCAGACACCTGCAAAACACCTGCAGACACCTGCAGACACCTGCAGAACACCTGCAGAACACCTGCAGACACCTGCAGAACACCTGCAGACCACCTGCAGGACACCTGCAGACACCTGCAGACACCTGCAGAACACCTGTAGAACACCTGCAGACACCTGCAGAACACCTGCAGACACCTGCAGAACACCTGCAGAACACCTGCAGAACACCTGCAGAACACCTGTAGAACACCTGCAGAACACCTGCAGAACACCTGCAGACACCTGCAGACACCTGCAGAACACCTGCAGACACCTGCAGACACCTGCAGACACCTGCAGAACACCTGCAGACCACCTGCAGACACCTGCAGACACCTGCAGAACACCTGCAGACACCTGCAGACCCCTGCAGAACACCTGCAGACACCTGCAGAACACCTGCAGACACCTGCAGACCCCTGCAGAACACCTGCAGACACCTGCAGACCCCTGCAGAACACCTGCAGACACCTGCAGACCCCTGCAGAACACCTGCAGACACCTGCAGAACACCTGCAGACACCTGCAGAACACGAGCAGACACCTGCAGAACACCTGTAGACACCTGCAGACACCTGCAGAAACCTGCAGAACACCTGCAGACACCTGCAGAACATCACACACATGCACACACACATCCACCAAACACACACATCCACCAAACACACACACGCACACACACACACACACACATTCCTCACTAATTAACAGCTCATTTATGCAAAGTTCTGGGTCCTGTGTCGGGGCCTGGACCTGACTGGGGAGCGAAGCACAGGAAACAGAACCAGACTTAGTCATTTTAAAAGCTGTGGGAGTGAACAGTGGTCGGCTGGTCGGCATTTTTGGTAAAGATATTTCCTCTTTTTGGAAGATAACCAACATTTCAAGCTGCCATTTAGAAAAACTGATGATGCTGATAAGGAGCACTAACCTGAGGATCTCCAGCCGGCAGTTTGGACTCTTCAGACCAACAGAGAGCTTGTTCAGCCCTGAATCCCTCAGGTCATTGTCCCTCAGGTCCAGCTCTAGCAGACTAGAGGAGGAGGCGCTGAGGACGGGGGACAGAGCTTCACAACTCCTCTCCCTCAGATTGCAGTCACTCAACCTGAAAAAAGAAAAGAAGAAGAAAGCAGGAAATCCTTCTGGTTCTCTCCTGCACAATCAGGGACGCAGGCTTATTTCTTTAGTTGACCTTTATGAGGACGGAAGGTGCAATGATACGGAATGAAATCAGTTCTTGGAGTAACTACTGCGACTGCCTAAAACGCTGCCAAATGTGATGCGTGTTGCTGAACACCTGCAGACACCTGCAGACACCTGTAGACACCTGCAGACACCTGCAGACACCTGCAGACACTTGCAGACACCTGCAGAACACCTGCAGACACCTGCAGACACCTGCAGAACACCTGCAGACACCTGCAGACACCTGCAAAACACCTGCAGACACCTGCAGACACCTGCAGAACACCTGCAGAACACCTGCAGACACCTGCAGAACACCTGCAGACCACCTGCAGGACACCTGCAGACACCTGCAGACACCTGCAGAACACCTGCAGACACCTGCAGACCCCTGCAGAACACCTGCAGACACCTGCAGACACCTGCAGAACACCTGTAGAACACCTGCAGACACCTGCAGAACACCTGCAGACACCTGCAGAACACCTGCAGAACACCTGCAGAACACCTGCAGAACACCTGTAGAACACCTGCAGAACACCTGCAGAACACCTGCAGACACCTGCAGACACCTGCAGAACACCTGCAGACACCTGCAGACACCTGCAGAACACCTGCAGACCACCTGCAGACACCTGCAGACACCCGCAGAACACCTGCAGACACCTGCAGACCCCTGCAGAACACCTGCAGACACCTGCAGAACACCTGCAGACACCTGCAGACCCCTGCAGAACACCTGCAGACACCTGCAGACCCCTGCAGAACACCTGCAGACACCTGCAGACACCTGCAGAACACCTGTAGAACACCTGCAGACACCTGCAGAACACCTGCAGACACCTGCAGAACACCTGCAGAACACCTGCAGAACACCTGCAGAACACCTGTAGAACACCTGCAGAACACCTGCAGAACACCTGCAGACACCTGCAGACACCTGCAGAACACCTGCAGACACCAGCAGACACCTGCAGACCACCTGCAGACACCTGCAGACACCCGCAGAACACCTGCAGACACCTGCAGACCCCTGCAGAACACCTGCAGACACCTGCAGAACACCTGCAGACACCTGCAGACCCCTGCAGAACACCTGCAGACACCTGCAGACCCCTGCAGAACACCTGCAGACACCTGCAGACCCCTGCAGAACACCTGCAGACACCTGCAGAACACCTGCAGACACCTGCAGAACACCTGTAGACACCTGCAGACACCTGCAGAACACCTGCAGAACACGAGCAGACACCTGCAGAACACCTGTAGACACCTGCAGACACCTGCAGAAACCTGCAGAACACCTGCAGACACCTGCAGAACATCACACACATGCACACACACATCCACCAAACACACACATCCACCAAACACACACACGCACTCAACCTGAAAAAAGAATAGAAGAAGAAAGCAGGAAATCCTTCTGGTTCTCTCCTGCACAATCAGGGACGCAGGCTTATTTCTTTAGTTGACCTTTATGAGGACGGAAGGTGCAATGATACGGAATGAAATCAGTTCTTGGAGTAACTACTGCGACTGCCTAAAACGCTGCCAGATGTGATGCGTGTTGCTGAACACCTGCAGACACCTGCAGACACCTGCAGACACCTGCAGAACACCTGCAGAACACCTGCAGAAAACCTACAGACACCTGCAGACACCTGCAGACACCTGCAGAACACCTGTAGACACCTGCAGACACCTGCAGAACACCTGCAGACACCTGCAGAACACCTGCAGAACACCTGCAGACACCTGCAGAACACCTGTAGACACCTGCAGACACCTGCAGACACCTGCAGAACACCTGCAGACACCTGCAGAACACCTGTAGACACCTGTAGACACCTGCAGAACACCTGCAGACACCTGCAGACACCTGCAGAACACCTGCAGACACCTGCAGAACACCTGCAGACCACCTGCAGACACCTGCAGACACCTGCAGACACCTGCAGAACACCTGCAGACACCTGCAGACACCTGCAAAACACCTGCAGACACCTGCAGACACCTGCAGAACACCTGCAGAACACCTGCAGACACCTGCAGAACACCTGCAGACCACCTGCAGGACACCTGCAGACACCTGCAGACACCTGCAGAACACCTGCAGACACCTGCAGACACCTGCAGAACACCTGCAGAACACCTGTAGACACCTGCAGAACACCTGCAGAACACCTGTAGACACCTGCAGACACCTGCAGAACATCACACACATGCACACACACACACACACACATCCACCAAACACACACACACACACACACACACACACACACACAATCCTCACTAATTAACAGCTCATTTATGCAAAGTTCTGGGTCGTGTGTCGGGGCCTGGACCTGACTGGGGAGCGAAGCACAGGAACCAGAACCAGACTAAGTCATTTTAAAAGCTGTGGGAGTGAATAGTGGTCGGCTGGTCGGCATTTTTGGTAAAGATATTTCCTCTTTTTGGAAGATAACCAAAATTTCAAGCTGCCATTTAGAAAAACTGATGATGCTGATAAGGAGCACTAACCTGAGGATCTCCAGCCGGCAGTTTGGACTCCTCAGACCAACAGAGAGCTTGTTCAGCCCTGAATCCCTCAGGTCATTGTCCCTCAGGTCCAGCTCTAGCAGACTAGAGGAGAAGGCGCTGAGGACGGGGGACAGAGCTTCACAACTCCTCTCCGTCAGATTGCAGTGACTCAACCTGAAAAAAGAAAAGAAGAAGAAAGCAGGAAATCCTTCTGGTTCTCTCCTGCACAATCAGGGACGCAGGCTTATTTCTTTAGTTGACCTTTATGAGGACGGAAGGTGCAATGATACGGAATGAAATCAGTTCTTGGAGTAACTACTGCGACTGCCTAAAACGCTGCCAGATGTGATGCGTGTTGCTGAACACCTGCAGACACCTGCAGACACCTGCAGAGACCTGCAGACACCTGCAGAACACCTGCAGAACACCTGCAGACACCTGCAGACACCTGCAGACACCTGCAGACACCTGCAGACACCTGCAGACACCTGCAGAACACCTGCAGACACCTGCAGACACCTGCTGAACACCTGCAGACACCTGCAGAACACCTGTAGACACCTGCAGAACACCTGCAGACACCTGCAGACACCTGCAGAACACCTGCAGACACCTGCAGAACACCTGCAGACACCTGCAAACACCTGCAGAACACCTGCAGACACCTGCAGACACCTGCAGACCACCTGCAGACACCTGCAGAACACCTGCAGACACCTGCAGACACCTGCAGACACCTGCAGAACACCTGCAGAACACCTGCAGACACCTGCAAACACCTGCAGAACACCTGCAGACACCTGCAGACACCTGCAGACCACCTGCAGACACCTGCAGACACCTGCAGACACCTGCAGAACACCTGCAGAACACCTGCAGACACCTGCAAACACCTGCAGAACATCTGGAGAACACCTGCAGACACCTGCAGAACACCTGCAGACACCTGCAGACACCTGCAGAACACCTGCAGACATCTACAGACACCTGCAGAACACCTGCAGAACACCTGCAGACACCTGCAGAACACTTACAGGGCTTTTCTGCAGGCTTTGACCACTGGCAGCAGCCTCAGAAGAACCCACTCTGAAGCAGAGTATTTCTTCAGGTCAAACATCTCCAGGTCTTGTCCTGAGGACAGTAATATGAAGCCAAGAGCTGACCACTGAGCAGAGGAGAGACTTTCTGTTGTCAATCTTCCGGATCTGAGGTTCTGTTGAACCTCCTGGACCAGTGAACTATCGTTCAGCTCGTTCAGACAGTGGAACAGGTTGATGATTCTCTCTGAGGACAGATTCTCTCCAATCTTCTCCTTGATGTAGCCAATGATTTCCTGATTGGGCTCTGAGCTGCCTTCACCGTTAATTAGATCTCGTAGAAGAACCTGATTGGTCGGCAGAGAAAGACCCAAAAGGAACCGCAGGAACAGGTCCAGGTGTCCTTTTTCATTTTGCAAGGCCTCGTCCACCGCACACTGGTAAAAATCAGCCTGTTTGATTTTGGTGTTGAACAGTATAGAGCATAAATAACGTAATAAGATTGTTAATAAGGTTATTATTTCTGACAGTATGTTGGTGCCAAAATTGGTGAATGTCAAATGTACATGAAGAGCAGCGAGAAACTCCTGAACACTCAGATGGACAAAGCAGAACACCTCCTTCTTGATCAGTCCTCGCTCCCTTCTGAACATCTGCGTGAACACTCCTGAGTAGGCATCAGCCTCCCTGACGGTGATGCCACAGTCTCTTAGATCGGACTCGTAGAAGATCACATTGCCTTTCTGCAGTTGTTTAAATGCCAGCTTTGCCAGAATTGGAATCATCTTAAGGCTCTCTGGACTCCATTGTGGAGGTTTCCCATCTCCTCTCTTGTTTTTCGGTGTGGACTGAACATCCAGGAAGGAGATGTACATCGCTGTGAGAGTCTTGGGCAACTCTTCTCTTCTAACCCCAACCCTCTTCAACACATCCTCAAAAACCTTTGCAGTGACCCAGCAGAAGATTGGGATGTGACACATGATATGGAGGCTTCGAGATGCCTTGATGTGAGAGATGATTCTGCACGCCTGCTCCTCGTCCTTGAACTTGTTCCTAAAGTACTCTTCCTTCTGCACGTCAGTAAACCCTCGCACCTCTGTCCTCATGTCCACAAAATCCGGATGGATCTGATTGGCTGCCGCGGGCCTCGTGGTTATCCAGAGTCGAGCGGAGGGGAGAAGACTTCTGTTAATGAGGTTTGTGAGCAGGACCTCCACCGAGCACGGTGCCTTCACATCTATATCCGCCTCCTGGAATTCATTGGTTCTGGTGTCCATTTCTAGTCGGCTCTCATCCAGCCCATCCAAGATAAACAGAAGCTTGAATTTACAACTGTCAAAATTGGTGTCTCCTGATGACTGCAGAGCTGTAAAGATGCTGTTAAGAGCCTCTATTTGAATGGCCCTGAACTCTTGGATGCACTCATGAGTGAGTTCAGCCAAGGATCGGTCTTTCTTCTTCAACTGGTTCAGGTGGCGAAAGGTGAACGGCAATATGAGATGCACGTCTTGATTGGCTTGTTGTTCTGCCCAGTCCAACACAAACTTGCCGATTAGAAAGGTTTTGCCAATTCCTGCATTTCCGTTGGTCAGAACAGTTCTTATGGGTTTATATTTCCCAGCTGGAGGTGTAAACAGGTCACTGGGACTAATGGGTTGTTCTGTGTCTGAAGGGTTCCCAACCATGTCAATCTGAGTGACCTCGTGCTGAGCATTGATGTGTATGTCGCCACCGGTGGTGACGTACAGCTGTGTGTAGACGTCGTCCAGCCGTTGCTCGTCTGCCTTCTCATCGCAGCCTTCCTGCACACACATAAACCTGCTCCTCAGGTTTGACTGAAGGTTTGATTGATAAGAGCCGATGGGGACGTGTTCACATGTGGGACCTTAAAGCAAAATATACATGCACATGTGTTAGTCGATATATCCAGCAGATATGAATATATTATATATTTATTCCAGAGTGCTTTGAGCTGATGTTTTACAGTTTATCTTCTTCTCAGGTCCAGTTGGAGCTCACATTTCAAAAAGACAAGAACAGCATCACTGGAGTAAAACAATCCCAAAACCTTAAGTAAAGAACTCAGAAGAGCATTTAAAGCAGGTACGACTGGAATTCTTTCAGACTGACGCTGCAGCAATGTGCTGTTGATGCTGCTGTTGAGATCTGACGCTCAACGTTTCAGACTGGATCAAGTTTCACTTATTCCAGATCAGGAAAAACAATGAAAGTGGTGGCGGGTCTCAGCAGGTCCGAAGGGTTGATCATGAGTTCTGAACTTGATAGGAGACAAACCTCCATTCCAAGAAAAGGCGGTGCAGCTTCATCTGGAAGGATGGGTTAACCCTAACCCTAAGCATGCCTCCTCAGTCAGACCACTTCCTGTGTGTCTTGGTAACAGTTAACTCTAAATTTATGACATTTTAATGACGTTAGTCGTTATGATGGTCACTCTATCCATGCCTTTATTACACCTCTATCCATGCCTTTATTACAGCTCTATCCATGCCTTTATTACACCTCTATCCATGCCTTTATTACACCTGTATCAATGCCTTTATTACACCTCCATCCATGCCTTTATTACACCTCTATCCATGCCTTTTTTACACCTCTATCCATGCCTTTATTACACCTCTATCCATGCCTTTATTACACCTCCATCCATGCCTTTATTACACCTCTATCCATGCCTTTATTACACCTCTATCCATGCCTTTATTACACCTCTATCCATGCCTTTATTACACCTCCATCCATGCCTTTATTACACCTCTATCCATGCCTTTATTACACCTCTATCCATGCCTTTATTACACCTCTATCCATGCCTTTATTACACCTCCATCCATGCCTTTATTACACCTCTATCCATGCCTTTATTACACCTCCATCCATGCCTTTATTACACCTCTATCCATGCCTTTATTACACCTCCATCCATGCCTTTATTACACCTCCATCCATGCCTTTATTACACCTCTATCCATGCCTTTATTACACCTCTATCCATGCCTTTATTACACCTCTATCCATGCCTTTATTACACCTCTATCCATGCCTTTATTACACCTCTATCCATGCCTTTATTACACCTCTTTCCATGCCTTTATTACACCTCCATCCATGCCTTTATTACACCTTTATCCATGCCTTTATTACACCTATATCCATGCCTTTATTACACCTCCATCCATGCCTTTATTACACCCTCTATCCATGCCTTTATTACACCTCTATCCATGCCTTATTACACCTCTATCCCTGCCTTTATTACACCTTTATCCATGCCTTTATTACACCTATATCCATGCCTTTATTACACCTCCATCCATGCCTTTATTACACCTCTATCCATGCCTTTATTACACCTCTATCCATGCCTTTATTACACCTCTATCCATGCCTTTATTACACCTCCATCCATGCCTTTATTACACCTCTATCCATGCCTTTATTACACCTCTATCCATGCCTTTATTACACCTCTATCCATGCCTTTATTACACCTCCATCCATGCCTTTATTACACCTCCATCCATGCCTTTATTACACCTCTATCCATGCCTTTATTACACCTCTATCCATGCCTTTATTACACCTCTATCCATGCCTTTATTACACCTCTATCCATGCCTTTATTACACCTCTTTCCATGCCTTTATTACACCTCCATCCATGCCTTTATTACACCTTTATCCATGCCTTTATTACACCTATATCCATGCCTTTATTACACCTCCATCCATGCCTTTATTACACCTCTATCCATGCCTTTATTACACCTCTATCCATGCCTTTATTACACCTCTATCCATGCCTTTATTACACCTTTATCCATGCCTTTATTACACCTATATCCATGCCTTTATTACACCTCCATCCATGCCTTTATTACACCTCTATCCTTGCCTTTATTACACCTCTATCCATGCCTTAATTACACCTCTATCCGTGCCTTTATTACAGCATGGCCCGTCTGTCCTCTCTTGCCCGTTCCCATATTCTCCTACATAAATGCACATATTGCCGGTCTTGGTTTTCTCTGGTCTTGCTGATCCTGGATTCGCTCCATCAGGACCCGGAGGATGAAGGTGGGCCACATCTCTGATGAGGACGTCTGAAGATGCACCTGGACCTGCTATATTACTGTTAATGCTGATGTGCTCTGTGCACGTGGCCTCTGCTGCACGTCTGCCCGTCCCAGGGAGACGGATCCCTCAGCTGTGGATCTCCTCCAGGTTTCTCCAGGTTTTTCCAGACCTGGTTTGAGGGCCTAAGGACGGAGGAGGTCACACCTGTGCTGCCTGTAAAGTCCTCTGATGCAGCAATCTTGTGATTTTGGGCCTCAGGGCGGCTGATCGGCTCCCGGAGGCACCAGAATCTCAGCAGAACCACCTGGAGTGCTGCTCCTAAATCATGAAGCCATCTGCCATCGGACGTTAGACAGCCCCCTTTACTCCACATCTTTAAAAGCCATCTCAAAATGCACCTTGATCCTGTGTCAGGTTCAAACTGTTCATTTAAAAATGCTGTAACTACTTATTGTCACTCCTGACCAGAACCCTGACCTGCTTTAGCTGATGTTCTATCACCTCAGGATAGCAGGAGACAACCTGACCATCCATCCCTGTTGAGAATTGTCTTTATCTTGTTATGTGTTTCACCATATGTTTCTGTCTTCTCTTAGAAGTTAGGCAAGGTAGACTCATTAGCAAATGAAATAAAGAACAGAGACATTTGCAGGATTGTTGTTTGTTCTACTGTTATCTTAGGAGTCAGTCAGGCAGGAGCCAGTCAGGCAGGGGGTGTCAAACACTCATTGTAAACAGGATATCAGGGGGGTTGATGATGATCACATTTGCATGAAGTATGGGATCTGGCCACCTGGGAAAACAATGGAAAAGAAGAACTCTACCAACACCAAAGGGACTGGAGGAAGAGGACGAGGACATCTCAGCAGGGGATCTGGAGTGGATTGCATGGACATTGGGAATTTGCATGTGTGTGACTATAAAGGACTGGGCCCAGGGATAGTTAGGTTGTCAGACTTCGTGCCCTGACAATTAACTTTGTTGTTGCTAGGGTTATGAACTGGCCCAGAGCTCTGTAATATTTGTGTCTGGAATTGATTCTATTGTTAAATACATTTTGAAATTGATACTTTACTTCTCGAAGTCTTCATTCAACGAACACGCGGATCGGCAGCTACATACAGGAGGTATTGCGATCCAACATCCCCCATTTTCTTATATGTTCCTTTGTGTATATCATGCTTTGTTTTATCTTGTGACGCTTATGCTTTATCATATGATGCTTACCCTTACGCGTATTGTAATCTTACATGTTCGTGTGCTAGTATAAAAATGAACCTCCCCAGGGCCCACACTGGTAGCTACACTGCAGACGTGCAGTGGCCCTAGCAGCAAGTAAACCGAAGCTTCCTCTGATGGCGACAGCACAGGATGGAAACTCATCACTTCCTCTCCAACACCCTGCTTTCGTTTTTGCCGTTTTTCTTCCGTGTTCTTTTATACTTATTTTATCTAAGCTGCTTTATAATTGTAATGATTGTTTTTAGTGCTTTATGAATATATCATCATGAAACAACTCTGGAATTCTCTGAAACATTTTAGTGTAAAGATGTTTTACCCGACGTGTTTTGAGCTTTCTGTTCTCCGTTCAGCACTTTATTCTCAGCAACACTGATAACGAACTAGAGAAACAGTTTAACCTTTAACCTCTCCTGTATTAAAGGCTTTAGAACAGAAACTGACCTTCTGGATCTGAACTGACAGCTGAAAGATTTTGCAGAATGTCGTTCCGAGGTATCTTCTCTAAAATCTTCTGGGTGACTTCCACGGCTCCTTGATCTTTGTAAGCCTTCACCATCAAATCCACAATGACTGTCCTTTTTTTTTTATCTATTTGGCCCTCGTTAATCGGGTTGAAGCCTCCCATGCCTGCAGGATCTTTCAGGTAAAATTTGAATTTATCGAATTCATCCTCAGTTAAATGCTCCAGAACATTCAGCAGGATCTCTTGGGCCATTGTAGCGTCCGTCTTCTCTTTAGAGCAGGGTGGCTCATTACGTCGATCGGGATCTACCGGTCGGTCGATCGCGGCGTAACATTTAAAAATATCAGCCGATCATTCGTCCCGTCACGTGATTGATGTACAGGGCAGCCAGTGAGATGACAACTGAATTTGACAATCAAGTGACCAATCACGTGCAAACAACGGCGCTGAGTGCAGCAGAACGACGTCAGCCTATCAGCAGTCCCGTGACTTGATTGACATACAGGGCAGCCAATCAGAAGCGCTAAACTATTCAGCCAATTACCTCTGATTTTAAGCCACCGCTAAAGCTGATGGTCATCAAAATGACTGAGGGAGCGGGACCAAGTAAGAAGACAAAAACAGATCACTTTCATATCGGCCAGTGCAAACATCTACTTTCTACATGAAGATGATGAAGTCCAAAAAGCGTTGCACGGTGACTGATGAACATCTGGAGGTGTGGGTGAGGCTGTCAGCAGCTACGGTCCCTGTGCCTCCCTGGCTGGTTCAGTTCAGTGCACGTCAGCAAAGTAAACTTAGGTAATTACAAAAAAAGGTTAATAGTTAATTATTATGTGTGTTTTGCCATATTGGCTCATTCAGTTAAGCAAAGTACATCAACTGTACATACAAATAATCCTCAATACATTTGAAAATAATTAATGTTTTGCATTTTTGTGGTGGGTAGATCACTTTGACTTGGTCATTTTGTAAGTAGCTCGCATGCTGAAAAAGTGTGAGCACCCTGATTTAGAGCCTCCGTCCCCAAACACCATCATTCAGGAGATGGTTTAAAGGTTGAATGAGTCATTAACGATGGTCCAAAGTTGGTTGTCAGTAACGGGACAGGAAAGGAGGGAGGGAGGGAGAGGGAGGGAGGGAGGGACGAAGGGAGGAAGGAAGGAAAGGAGAGGAAGGGAGGGAGGGAGGGAGAGAGGAGAGGGAGGGAGGAAGGACGGAGGGAGAGGGAGAGCTTCTCTCTCAAAGCTGCTTTAGTCACATGGGGCCCAAACGCACCTCCCAAATGTGAGACCCCTTAACTCTGAACTCTTTATTTTGAAATGGCAACTAACTTGAATTGGTTTAGTTGGCTGATGGAACTGCTCCAAAGTGACATTTGACAGGCCAACGACCGGGACTGGGACAGCCCATAATACCCATATTAGTAACGTGGACCAACGAAAGGGGACAAAAGCCAAAGTTTCAGAATCAGCCTAAAGAAACATATGACAGAAGACATCAAAGACTTTAGGAACAAAGGCAGCGCATGTGCCATCGAGCTGCATCTTTCCAGGGTCGTGATTAGTAGCAGGTTCTGATACAGTAGCACAGATCATCAAAGAACACGAGCACGTTGTCTAGAATCAAAGAAAAGAACAAAGCTGCATGAAACAGTTGTGATCAGGGCGACTCAAGTAGTTCTGAGGAATCTGGAGACAAGGCGGCATTGTTGCCACGTTTGATGACAAACCAGCCAGATCACTCTTACGCCACACGGCCCAGATGTGGCCGTTCTCCAAGGAATGACAACCAGCAACAACCATCCGTCTGCAACAAAGCAGCCTTGTGTTGTCATGGACAGTAGTTCTTGTGCTACACGTGTGTATCGTATGCAGTTTTCCTCCTACAGTCCTGCATATGAGATCTGGTGAGACAAGCTGGTCGGTCACAACAGAAGGACTCGACTCCTCACACAACGCAGACAACAAGCAACGGATCGTCAGTCTGGACTTTGGGTTGGTTGAAAATTCTCGTTTTCTTTCGTTCATTTGTTGCATTCGTTGATCCTTTGAACTCGATCGACAGGTTGGACATTTTTTTGAAAGTGTGATTTTCTGTAAATGTGTTTCATTTCAACAAGATCAGTCCTGTGAATGACAGTAAGTGGCGGTAGGTGTGGTCAACGTTCAGCCGCAGGTTCCCCAGGTTCACCAGGTTCACCAGGCACACCTCTGTTTGATGTTCCAGGCGTCCAGGGAACCGATTCTCCAGAGAAGATGGCATCGACAGGCCTTCAGCTGCTGGGTCTGCTGCTCGCTGTGCTGGGCTGGCTGAGCGGAGCATTGGTGTGCGCTGCGCCACTGTGGCGAGTGTCTGCATTTGTGGGCGGAGAGCTGGTGATCGCTCAGGTGTTGTGGGAGGGACTGTGGATGAACTGTCTTTCCCAGACCACTGGCCAGATACAGTGCAAGACCTACGACTCCAGTCTGGCCTTGCCTAAATCTGCCCAAGCTGCACGGCTCTTCACCATTCTCTCGCTCTTCCTCTGCCTTCTGGCCCTTATTCTTGCTGTGGCAGGAGCCAAGTGCACTCGCTGCATGGACGGCAGCAGCCCGGCAGCCAAGGCTCGGCTGGCTCGGTCCGCTGGGGTGCTTTACGTGGTGGCTGGCCTGGTCTACCTGATGCCCATCTGCTGGACGGCCTACGGCGTTATTCGAGATTTCTACGATGCCGATGTTGCTGCGCCTCTAAAGCGGGAACTAGGGCCGGCTCTGTATCTTGGATTTGCAGCCTGCGTGTTGCTCCTGCTGGGGGGCGCTTTGTTGCACGTGGGCTCGTCTCCCCCAGGAGGACGAAAGCTGCCGCTCCTCAAAGGGACAAAGGACAACCCACACGCAGCAGCGGCAGGAGAGGGCAAGCAGCAGGACAAGTCTTTTGTGTGATGTCGAAACAACCTCCTGCCTGCCTGTCTGCCTGCCTGCCTGCCTGCCTGTCTGTCTGCCTGTCTGTCTGTCTGTCTGTCTGTCTGCCTGCCTGCCTGCCTGCCTGCCTGTCTGCCTGCCTGTCTGTCTGCCTGCCTGTCTGCCTGCCTGCCTGTCTGTCTGCCTGTCTGTCTGCCTGCCTGTCTGCCTGCCTGCCTGCCTGCCTGCCTGTCTGTCTGTCTGTCTGTCTGTCTGTCTGCCTGCCTGCCTGCCTGCCTGCCTGTCTGCCTGCCTGTCTGTCTGCCTGCCTGTCTGCCTGCCTGCCTGTCTGTCTGCCTGTCTGTCTGCCTGCCTGTCTGCCTAATCTATTTTCTGTGTTTATATATATATGTGTGTCTGTGTGTGTGTGTGTGTTACATATTTAATTATTTACGCAGTTATACATAATTATTTGAATATTGAAAGTAGTTTTAACTCCCTACATTTTTTTATTAGAGTTTGGTTTTCACAGAAAGATAATTTACTTGTGCAATCTGCTCTTTTTAACATTTTTTAAAGTTTGACTTTGTTGTCTGCATAATCACTGAAACATATTACATATAATAAACCCGTGAATTTCAAATCGTTACTGAATTTCATGGAATTTCAAATCCCTTCAACCATAAATACATTTGAAAACAACTTTCTGAGAGCTTTACTGGAGAAGGAAGGAAGGAAGGAAGGAAGGAAGGAAGGAAGGAAGGAAGGAAGGAAGGAAGGAAGGAAGGAAGGAAGGAAGGAAGGAAGGACCTGATGACTGCTCACCTGCACCCTGCAGGCCGGAAGGGGAAGTGAAGGTGTGGGGTCAAGGAGCAGCCGGGTCCATCCCGGTGGGACCGCGGTGGGCTGGCGTCCTGCGGCGCCGCCTGTTACACGCATCCTCGTCAAGGTTGGAGCTGTTTCTGCTCCTAATGAGAGCAGCACCTGATCAAGAATGACGTCATTTCATCTCATTACAGCCAGAAAACCAGTTTGTCTCGTTAATAAATTGAGCTGTTTGACGCATCGTGGCCCGTTTGAACCCCGTGAAGAGCGCGTGAGCACCTGTGCAGCGTGGAGACGTGGTCAGCGGCTGCCATGAAGAGCCTGGGTGTAGATCGGCCACCACGTGCACGCTGGGCTGCAGGCTCACATCAGTGCAGCGGAGATTTGAGACTTTGCAGCAGAATATTATAATATATCTATAACATATAGACCAGCAACATTACTTTACTAATGTTCTCATCTCTGTTGTCTGCCATTGTTGCGTAATACCGCTAGAAAGAGCCCAATACTACCAATCAAATCCTGTATTGGTCAACGTAGGAGAAACAACGTAGGAATAAACGTAGAGTAAATCTAATATATACTGTATACACTGGAGGTCATTAAGGTATGAAGATTCCATGTTTCAGTTGGCGTCTTCCGAGCGAGCCGAGCCGTTGGGAACAGGCTTGATGGGAGACGACGTTCTCACACACTTCTTCTCACTTTTGCTGCTGTTTTCCAGCAGGGCTGTAAAGTTTCCATCGCCCTATTTTTCCCTGCAGGGGGGCTGCACCTCGTTCAACCTTAGATAAACCTGCTAAAACCAGGCCGGTGAGCTCAAGGGCCGGTCCTCACTGACAGGGTCGGCCTTTCCTCCGTTTCCTCCCTTTCACTATCCTTCTCTCTCTCAGCTATCGGGGGGGAGGCGGGGGGGGGGGGGGGGGGGGGGTCCACTGCTTACAGGGGATCGAGGGTGATGGAAAACCTTCGTTATTAATGCAAAGCTGAGGTAGATTTACTTATCTGCTTTGGTCCAGACTGTGAAACTGACTGGGCAGGGAATACATTTACAGTTCTGTCACTTTATGATGGACTTCACAAACAGAAGACAGATTCTTAACAATGCACCACAGGGTTGTGGAAGAAGATCTCGGTGTGTCGACTGTGTTGTTAGTACTGTACTGCGAAACCTACTGAAGGAAGACATTGTTCAAACAACTAAATGGTCCAGTTTTGGGGCCCTTCAGGCAGAAGACAACAGGTCTGAAAATGGACTTTCAATGCTAAATGAGCTGTTAGCTCCTAACGTGCTAATAATGCATGAAATGTGTCTCTAATTGTTTACCGGTTAAAGCGAACCACCGGCTTCGTGTGTTTAGCCTCTAGGGGGCGTACTTTCGTACCGTTTTACTCGTGGTTTCTACATTTAGCGCTTAAAATCGTTGATTTGCATCTACATGTTGGCCCAAATATTCTTACAATTTAATATCACTACGTTAATATTAAATCCAAAAAATATTGTGGCCAACATGTAGTTACGGATCTAAGTACTTCCGGGTCAGAGTGATGTGACGTAAGGAAATGACATTGTATCAAACGCAGAGTAGGTTAGATGGTCGAGTGGCGTAATATGTGCTGCTTTGTATAGTCTGATATACTATCCTAATTACCACCAGCATGTCTTCCACCACTACAGGTGGTATCGGAGGTCGGCAGCCTCCGGGGGGGCAGGTAAGCACGCCGATACCGTTGCATTACCAGCTGAGCTGCTAATATGCTAACTGCCCGTTTGGCGTTTTTGCAGCTTGCGCGTTTATTTGTCCTTAAGAAATGACGCCCAGTGCTGTCCAAATGTCATTAGCTTGCGTATAGGTATGAGATAGTAAGTTGGTGGTCAACTGTTGTGCAGGCACAGGTGGGCATCGAGTACATTCCTACCGAGGAAGAGAGGCGAGTGTTCAGAGAATGCAACCAGGAGAGCTTCTGGTACAGGTGTAAGTCTCGGTCTTCTAGATGTGCTCAAATGAATGACACACTGGGTCAAATAAAGGGTGCGTTTGTCCACAGCGGTGCCCTACTCTGTGGTCAGCATGGCCGTCACCCAGGCCCTCGTTGCTAGAGGTGAAGCTACACAAATATGATGTATATGATGCAAGTAGAGCAGGTCAGATTTCTATACTATCTTTGTAATGTTCTGATTGCATTTACAGGGACTCTTTCTGCATCTCCAAGGTTTGGCTCGCTCCCTAAGGTGGTCTGTAAGTCCATGAATGTTCATAGCAAAAATGAAAACACGTTGTTACTGAGACACTTTAAAGGTCGTGTCAGTATTTGTTGCATTACTTTCAAAGATTGTCGTGAAGTTGCTAATGAGTGGACAGAGACTGGTTTGTGTTTGGCTCCACATGGATGGAAAAGAGCATGTTAGAGGATCGATGTTCATGTGGGAATGACTCCGTTTCAGTTGCGGGCTTCTTTGGCTACATGGCAGGTAAACTGTCCTACATGAAGACGTGCCAGGAGAAATTCAAGCGTTTAGAAAACTCCCCTCTGGGCGAGGCGCTCAGGCAGAGAACCGGGCTTCCTTCTCAGCGGTGAGTCGAACACGCTCGCGCTCTAGCGTGCTGCCCCCCACCAGCTGCTGCTGATTCTCTTCGCTCCCCATCAGCACTTCAGGTGCTCAGTCGGACCTGAGCGACCCCGACCCTCAGTCGTTCGGGCCCATGTTCCAGCCAGCAGAAGCTGGTCAGAAGAGCTACTTTACAGACGCACCAGTCCAAATGGGGAGGTCAGAGGACTTTGGTGCTCCAGGCAACTATCAAGGTTTTAGTGATTCTTTGTTTTTTCCCAATTATTTCAATTATTAAATGTGACAGTTAAATTTGTGTGTTTTCGTCAGCTGAGCCATACGCTGAAGAGGAGGAGCCCAGAAGGAAAGGCATCCTCTATGAGGATCTACGGCTGAAGAACAGGGAGAACTATGAGGTCATGCTGTCCCAGAAGGCTGAGACGCTGCATAAAACACCCCCTGAGAAGGAGACCAGAAGGCCCAATAAAGAAGGTGAGCAAAGGAAGCACATCTGGAATGTGCTGATTAACTGCTGGGCTTCTCTTATGTTACAGTGAAGAACATCTATGGAGACACCTGGGAAGAATGAACTTGGAATTTATGCCACGGAAAAAGCAGAGGATTCTACGTTAGTACGACTGTGTCATTGTACAAGTTTCACCAAAAATGTCAAATAAACTCTCACCACGACTTAACGTCTCTATTAATATTGAATTCCATTTACCTGAAGCGACTCCAACACGTGGAAATGCCAGAGCTGAAATAACTGGGGCGCCGCTTCAGTGCCTGTAAGATCATCGGTCAATAGTGAGAGAAAAGAAAGCGACACTTCATTTCCAGTTTTCATTCCTGGTGAAATGTTTCAGTCTTGAAAAGTTAAAACATGCAACAAATCCAGAGGTCAATTTAAAATATTCTGTTTGGGTTTTCAAAAGCATTTCAGGTGTTGTTGTATCGCATGTAAGGACGATTACGACTTCAAAACCACTCTCTTCCTGAATTTCTTAGTCAGTTTTGAACATTTATTTTTAAATCAGATATAAAAAATTGGACGAGGAGATAATACAGGCTAGCAGATGTGGGATTGGTTAAAACATGTTACACTGTAAATGATGTCCTAAAGCCACAGAACCTGCAACATTCGACAGTACTGGAGTACAGAAACAACCATCACGAGCGGTAAAGCTGAAGTTCTTTGCTGCTGTGGCCAAAGTGCGACTCTGTGCAATCGAGTCCATTCAAGAGGTCTGTCTGTGAAGCTCTGGTGCTGGTTCTGGAGCGGCAGACAAACTGGGCACACTTGGCCAGCCTTCGTGGAACCTGGCTGTTGAATCGGCAGCATTTAAACTGGACAAAGGGGCGTAGGCTTGGACTGGGTAGGACCCAGGTGTTGGGTTGATCTGTGGAAGGATGGTTTTCCTGCGCTCCTTTAAGGAAGCAGGGACAAACATGACACCACTCATCCTCCTCAGTAACCTGAAAGGCAGCGTCTTTTCCAGGGCGCCGGCTTTGGCCTCTGACACTTCCAGAAGAGAGAACCAGCCTTTCCCGTGCATCCATCCAACCAGAATGGCCATGATGTTACAGGGCATTCTACTGCGTGGAGCAAACCAGGCGAGGATCAGCAGTATCCAGGGAAGAGCCATGGACGGGAAACTAATCCCACACAGGAAGCCTTTACTGACTTTTGTGCGCGTGGTCGTTAGAGTCACGCATGCCAGAACCGCAGGAAGCAACCCGTCCGCCTCCTGTTCATCACCGCCGTTTAAGAGGTCCTCCAAGCCGTAAAACAGGCCTGTAGTGGTCGATAATACCGGGAATACGAGCAGGAAGCGGACAGTGCCGAAGCCTTTCTCCAAACTGGAACACAGGAACAGCAGAGCAGCAATGTTGACAAGAAGCTGGGCAGAGGTTTGGTGGTAAAAGGAGTATGTAAGGAGCCTGTAGATGTGTCCGTTTAAAAACACAGAGGCGCCAACGCTTAGGCCAGCCTGAGTCAAGTTAAAAAATGTGTGGATACCGAATAAAACACACGACAATATAATCACCGTTACAATCCCACACGAAGGGAAAGGAGCCAGTTCTTTCAAAAGTTGAAAAATCATTTTAAGCCTTCAATGTGGCCATCAACATGAATGAATATTGATTCCATTCCAACCAGCGTTTTCCTTCCGGGATCACTTCCGCCTTTTCTTCTTCGCCCAGTTGCGACTTTGGCTGATAATGTAAATGGCGCCCCCGGGCGGCCGCTCGTGTATTATCATGGTTTGGAAAATACAAATATCTAAATCAAAGGCAGAAATACATTTAGTGACAGAAAAGAGGACCGTGCATTAAAAATAGAAAAAAATCTAATTTCATCCTATTATTCCCTAACAGCATCCTTCTTGTCCTTCACCCTCCACAGCCAATAAACCCATTTTATTTAAACCCATTTTTCAGCTTGCTCCACTTTAAAGTGTTAAAAAGATGCCAAAATAAGCAACTATGCATAAAAGTGATGGTAACACCAAGGTGGTTAGTAAACACCTTGAAAGAAATCCTCAGTGTGTTGCTGGATCCCATTTCAAAAGACTGGGATTCACGTAAAACCTCAAAATACACCAAAAATCATAAGGGGAGAATGCCATAGCTCTGTTTATTGTTATTACTGTACATACACCTGCTTGTGAATCATATATACATCATCTCTCTCTGACACACGTGCACATACGTACACACTCACACACTCACCCCAGATAATATATAAAAAAGACTCACTTACTGTGAAGGGTTCAATCACAGTCTGAGACCTATGAAGAACATTTGCATCTACACACACAAACACACACCACATATCTGCATATGGTCTTGTGCCTGAATGAACACATAACAGACCACAACCCAAAGTGACTGAAGAATAACTAAGCAACCCAGTGGGGATTTTGGTTCTTTGAACATTCGCAGCTCTGTGGAATCCTGAAAGATTAAACAGGAAGACCACAGAAACCTTTCTTGACCACCTTATTACATGAGTGAAATAATATGTGGTTTGGACATTATGATTCAGCACTCCATGCTTCAGTCTAATCCCCTGAGCGTGACCCACAGCCTCACCAGAGCTGAGCGGCTTCATATTAATCTGATCTGTTCAGCCCCATTTTGTTGGTAGAATTACTCACGAGGTTTGTGTGTTTCTGATCATCTATTCATGGTTCTCATGTAATTTATAGCATAACTTTGGAAAACTAACATGAAACGGGATATTTTTTTACTTAAAACTGACTGAAAATAGTACTGGAACTCACCCTGGCCCAAATGTGCTTAAATAACATGTGGATCCATGCGGCCGTTGGGTCAATGAGATGTTATACGTTTGAGATCTGCACTACTGGGTAATAATTCTGAGGTGCGTTATCATTTTAAACTGTAAATATAGTGTTGAAGACACATTACTGCAGCTGTTAGTCACCATCCTTAAAGAAGGACGGACTTGGTTTAATCTCAGCTATCGCAGTAATCAAGTTATGCTGTTCGTTAATCCCGGGCATTGCTTTAATATCGCTCACCACGAACATCTCAGCCCAGTCAAACAGATATTACTGAATACCGTCATTCTTAAAAGTTTATGTGAAACATTCATATGAGCCAGTTACAACAGATAAGAAAGAGGCCATTTGAAGGTGTTAAGAGAAGCCGACTGTGCTTAGTGTTGACACGAGACCACCAAGACCAAGAGTAAACAACTACTGGATACCGTAAAAATGAAAAGAAATAAAGGTCTATTTCTGGAATGTACATATTCATATATGCACACTCCCATTTATAAATATCCTCAACAAAAATAACACCTTTTATGGCAAAAAAGTGACTCCAAAAGAAAGAACCCCGCTTACAGAGCAAAGAGAGGTCTCTTCATGTCTGATTTGTCTCATTTCGCTTGTGTCTCTCCCAGATCCACACAACCACAGTGAGCAGTTTGATTTTTGCAAGTGCGGCCTCCTTTCCCACATAGCGAATGTTCCGAGCAGCGCGGCCTTTTCCCAGGCGACCCACTGGGCTGCACCTCTGCAGCAGCTGTCAGGCAACCCGCCACTTGGATATGTTTGAGGAGGAGGTCCTCCCAGGTGAGCTGGTTGTGATTGTCGCTGCCACGAGTGTGCTGCAGTCACGTGTGCGGGTGTGAAGATGTTTGGTAGCGTTTGAGGATAGCGAGCCCCAGCTTCTGCGTGATCCAGCAGGGCCAGTTGGAACGCTTCCAGCTGTTATCTGGGTGACGTTTGTCATGCAGTTGTGGGTTCTGCTAACTCCACAGCCTCTCGTCTTAACCTAAAGCACCAAACCAAAAGCACTGGGGTGTTTTGAAGGTGAATTGTGATGTGAGACTTCATGTGAACATCTTAATTTTATCACTGTATCTGTGCTTATGTTAGGGAACAACCAAGGTATTAAATTCCAGCTGAAGCCCCCTGGGAGGCCAGTCTTCAGGTATAGGTCCAAAATCCAGTACGCTACCCATGGCTGGTTCTCCTCTGACATCCTGCAGGCTGGTGCTAGTGAGCATGGCTTAGCAATATGCCAGCTGGCCTGAGTTCAATAGTTAGTTCCCTCCAAGAGTTGCAGGTGTTTGGATTTGTAAACAAGGGTGCTAAAAAATGAGGAGGAGGGAGGAGCAAAATCAATGCTACCAAGATATGAGAAGAATCTTGGGCAGGACAATGACCTTGGGAGGTTGACAGCCACCGGGACGCAGTAATGGCCGTTTAAAATCAGCCTCGGTCCTGCTAGTCCGGTCTGAAGATGGGGATCTTAGGCAAGAACTCTATTAGGATAACCTGTGGGGGGAGAACGCCGTGAAAACAAGCACATCCCAAAATCAGGGAAGGAGTGGCTAAATCAAGCAACAGCATGTCAGACAGACGGACGGACGAGAGCCAATGTGGTTCTTGTTTGTCAAGTAAATCAGAAGGTTTTGCTTAGATGTGAGACGCCACATCGTTTGCATCCAACTGGAACATGACAACAGACATCGGACTTTTGGGGGTTTCGCTCTCGTGTTTAAGAAAGCAATAATGCAAAGTAGATTTTACAGATGTGTCCAGCCCAGCAGCTCCTCAGATACTCACATACTCCATCATGTTGTTGGTCTCACACTTCCTCTTGCTCAGCCTCCAGTGCAAACACAACTGCAAACATCAGAGAGCGCAACGTTGCTGCAGCCAAACACACGAACCTCCCTTTGAAACTTCGCTTCTCACCTTGTGGTAAAGTCTGCTGTTTTCCCACTCCAGGACCTTCTCGATAGATCTTCTGGTCTGTGGGGCAACAACAGCATTAGCCTATCTTCTCTTCCTGTTCTGGCACCGACAGATTCAGTTCTGTGACCGTGTGGATCCACCTCACCCTCTTGCTGAGGCAGATGACGGGCCACAAGCTGAAGCCTAAGGTGCAGCAGCAGCAGAGGCAGCCACACAGGAGCCACCTCACATTCACTGGCAACGTCTTCCTCAGACAGCTGTTGACACGGTTGATACTGGCCTTAAATTCTTCTGGCGCCACCTGAGGATGTGCACAGAAAGGTGAACTGACTGAATGTCTTATACAGGCTGCACGTCAATCTAATATGTACTGAAATATGATTTAGTAGTGTACTACAAATGTCATTTAAAATATAACATAAATATGTAAATACTTGCAAAAAACCCCACTATGTCCTGGCTGGTTTTTCAACATGCAACACTCACCTTTCCTGTAAGTGCTGAAGGAAATTCTGGCTCAAATTTGTTGCTGAGACCAAACCTGCAAGCGAGCAGAAAAGAATGTCACCAGTTCCCAACATCTGATGGCAACGACAAAAGAAAGCAATCAGAACATGAGCGGTCCTATTCTCCAGTCATCGGGCCTGCAGCGTTCTTCTGGACACACCGAGCTCCATCCACACTCCGAGCCTGGTTGGAGGAGCCTGCTGCCAGGCTTTTCACCAGTCTACACACACGTTCTTACAGCGATGTCCCTTTAGGTTGTGACAATAATGGAACGGAAACGGGCTCACCACCAACGACACACACGAGGTAACTCCGTTTCCCATTTCATCGTGTGTCACAATAGTGTCATATCCATAATAGGGACAACGTCAGCGAACAGATTCACAACAACAGCGCTCCGTGTAAAACCGTGAGGTATTTTCTAAGAACGTAAATGACTGTCGTCGTGAGGGTTAGCACGATGCTAGTTAGTTAGCCAGCTGGCTGCACTAGGTCACCAGTGGTGGCTAGCTCAGCTAGCAGCCAGTTACCCATGTCGGCTGTATTCCACGGTACGTAAATTACCCTCAAGATGGCTCAAACGTCCCCAGAAACTCACACAGTGACGTGGCCAGACCCTCGCACCACCACTGGGTCTGGAGCGTATTTCAGGAGCTGCTCCTCCGCGGCCCGGTCCTCGTCCTCCTCTTCCTCCTCCTCCTCTTCTTCATAGATCTCATCAAAGTCCTCCATCATGGCACGTCACGGCCTCCCCGCGCTTCCCGGGAATAAACACCGGGAGAGACGCGATGCCTACGAACAAAACCCGACAAAGCAGCGAGCAGACGGCCGGAGGGAACTCAGCTCGTCCCGGATTCGGGACGGTTCACATCGCTCTGCGGCTCGAGCTCCGAAACAAAACGTCAACATCCGCCGACGTCACATGACGTCACCGGAAGAGCCTGGAATACTTTGGATTTTCTCATAGTTTTATTGTTTTGTGTTGTTTTATTGACAAATGTACGAAAATCACAAGTGTTGTACAGGCTCTTGATAAAATATTACAGAAAAGTTGACTCAAAGAATGAAAGTCAAATAAGGTAGTATTGTGTATTAGAATTAATAATGTAGCTATAATTTAAATAGAGCAACATAGGAGAGCTCTGGGAACTGGAATTTTAGCTCTTCTATAAAGGTTATAAAGGTTGACTATATTTTACATCTATACGTTTCAGGGATGAGAAGCAATGACAGGGCTGTTTCCGAATCTGCTCACTATTTTCCGTGAATGTGGTGACGTTATCAGCCAGTTGGATATTTGCCATCTAAGATGCTTCAGCTTCACCAAATCTGCTATTTATCATTTAAGAACAATCTTTTCTAATTTAATGTTAATAAAGAGCTTTCCTGCTGCTGACCAGTAGCTACTCTGCTGTAGTGAAAGCTGTGGGAACATAGCTGCACTATCACTGTGTATCACTTATGAATTATATTAAGATTAGATCACATCGTATCCATTGTTGAGTTCATTTTTATTTCAAGGTAAAATGCAAAGCTTTAACTCTACATGATAATTCCAGCTTTCCATTGTTTAATTATCATTGTACAAGTTGGATAAGGGACCCTGTCATGTACATCCAGAAGCTGCAACAAGTAGAGAAACGGCTGCCAGGATCCCGAGGAGAGTCCGTAAATACGAGCACACAATCGTACCCGGATCGACGAGACCATTCTGCTGCTCAGCCATGAATGCTTCAGTGGAAACATCTCTCCCTACCGGCCTGTCGAGCTGAGGCTTGTAGAGAGCCTGAACTCTGCCATTGGACTGCTGAAACGATATCGCTGCGTGTTTCTAAAGCTTCATTATGCCTTTAACATGTAGCACTTTAAGATCACCAGATGAAAGGTACATTACCAATCAATTGTCTTATTATTTATTATTATATATGAGTATCACTCAATCACTAATGTGAAAACATTCATGTTTTCAGAGTGGCTGGTAAACTGGATGCTTTTTCTATTCTTTTTTGTTTCTTTTTTAAAGGGGATTTAATCCAAAGCTTTTGAATTAAATTGGTCATCATTCATTGGTTTGGCTCTACCACAACTGTAACCAGGTCTTTCCAAAGGAGTTAGTTTCCCTTTCCTCCTATCAAACTGTGGTAGATCAACTTCATTAAGGAATCAGCTCCATCTTCCTTCTTCATCAAACTGTCAAAGACATTGAACAGCTCAGGGCCCATTTCATTCACCACAGAGGAGAGATCTCTGTCCTGGGTGTCCTGGGACGGAGCCTCCTCTGGGCAGAGAGCTGCAGGGAAGAGAGGTGGAACCATTCAGCCTGCTTCCTCTGGACATCAGAACATCTTGTCTCTAGTTAAAGCTCAGCTCTAACAGTTGAAGGTTCTACACCAGTGCACGATACCTTTCTGTGGGTCCAGCACAGCCGGAGGAGGTAAGTTCAGACACTGGACCTGTTTGTTGTATTCGTAAATCTCAGCAGCGCTGATGTTGTTTCTCCTGCCTGAGAGATGCAACAAAATGGTGCAGAAGAAGCAACAAGATGAAGCAGTCAAGACAGCCATCTTTAGGATCAGAGTTTCCCCTTTATCACAGAAATGCCTAAAGGAAACGACTGGAATGTGACTGAGCTAGAACACCATTCACCCACCACCTTTCAGCCGCTTTGAACCGTTTAGACAAATAATCGATGCGGATTATGTGAGTGGTTTCCAGTTTATTTCAGATGAATGTAATTTCTAGATGTTCCTTCACATTTTATAAAACTCTAGAATGCAACTAATTGGACTGTCGCTTCAAGTGAATAAATAGAAACATTATTATTATTATCCCATTATGGTAACGTTGTACCAAACCTCAACTTGCAGCTGTTTTCTTGGACTCACTTATTGTTGCATTAGTTACTTAACAAAGCTAAATCCAAGTGTTGGTGTTCTCCATGATGTGGTCTTACTCAGCAGCTGCAGAGCCCTGTAGGAGTTTCGTTCCCTGTGGTATTTTGAGTGGATGACAAGGCAGTCAGGGCAGCTGGTTTTCAGCAGGACCTCCGACACTTTTAAAGGTTTCACTGGGGGGGCACACATGGCAAAAGCTGTGAAAGGTACTGTTGTAATACAAGATGCAAAGTCCAGAACTGTTGATGTCAATATGTTTGTCGCCGGGTCAAGAGTGCCGCTCACCCATGGACAGCGTGCTGTTAGTCAGGGTCATGTTGTACTGGAGGGTGAAGCACTGGCCCAGACTTTAGCATCGCGAATGAGAGTAAAACACGATAAATGTGAAAACGTTCCCCGACACTTGCAAGTGGCTTTTACAGACCGTCCCAGGCGTGCGTTACCTTTTCAGAGCCTGGAAAAAGAGGATGCTATCGCTTTCATTGGCAGCTGTAAGTTTCACCCAGCTGCTGTCCACGAACATCCTTGTCATCACGTTGGACACAGGGATGTCTGTGCTCTCTGCTATGGAGATCCACCTGCCCAGGACCTGAAGGAGACAGCGTCCCCCTCAGTGCCCTCAGCCTCGCGACGCCACCTTCGGGGAAATGTGAGGAAAAATACAAACGTGTCTCACCTCGTCTCGCTCTTGTATCTCAAGCTGCTCGGTCAGACGTGCACAGTCGTGCACTGGAGCCGCACGTGCAGCGGCCAGCAGGCTGAGCACAGCCACATAGAGAAGCCGCATTGCTGCTGGTTGCCAGGACAACTTAAATCTGTGTTTCTCTGCTGCAGTGCACCCCAACGCTGAATGTGTTCCACCACAGTGTCACATCTACCGTAAGTGTGGCGGAACATCCCAGAGAGAGAGAGAGAGAGGGAGAGAGGGAGGGAGAGAGAGGAGGGGGGGATAAGAGAGAGAGAGAGAGGAGGGGGGGACAAGAGAGAGAGAGGGACAGTGGGGGGGGACAAGAGAGAGAGAGAGAGAGAGGAGGGGGGACAAGAGAGAGAGAGAGACAGTGGGGGGGGACAAGAGAGAGAGAGGGAGAGGAGAGGAGACAAGAGAGAGAGAGAGACAGTGGGGGGGACAAGAGAGAGAGAGAGAGAGGAGGGGGGACAAGAGAGAGAGAGAGGGAGAGGAGGGGGGACAAGAGAGAGAGAGAGACAGTGGGGGGGGGGACAAGAGAGAGAGAGAGAGAGGAGGGGGGACAAGAGAGAGAGAGAGACAGTGGGGGGGGGACAAGAGAGAGAGAGGGAGAGGAGAGGAGACAAGAGAGAGAGAGAGACAGTGGGGGGGGACGAGAGAGAGAGAGAGAGAGGAGGGGGGACAAGAGAGAGAGAGAGGGAGAGGAGGGGGGACAAGAGAGAAAGAGAGAGTGGAGGGGGGGACAAGAGAGAGAGAGAGACAGTGGGGGGGACAAGAGAGAGAGAGGGAGAGGAGAGGAGACAAGAGAGAGAGAGAGAGAGGAGGGGGGACAAGAGAGAGAGAGAGACAGTGGGGGGGACAAGAGAGAGAGAGGGAGAGGAGAGGAGACAAGAGAGAGAGAGAGACAGTGGGGGGGACAAGAGAGAGAGAGAGAGAGGAGGGGGGACAAGAGAGAGAGAGAGGGAGAGGAGGGGGGACAAGAGAGAAAGAGAGAGTGGAGGGGGGGACAAGAGAGAGAGAGAGACAGTGGGGGGGGGGGGGGGGGCAGGAGGGGGGGGGGGGGGGCTTGTATTTACATATGTGTTGCAATCCTGCTGGAAAGATAATTTAAGATAAACAGTGACGTCCAAAACCCACCAACTTTTGACTCTTTGTGCTCATTCTTACTGAGATGAGTGTGTGTTGCTCAGACACACACACACACACACACACACACACACACACACACACACACAGAGTGTGTCAGGTGGGTGGGTGGCGAGGGTCATCAGGAATGTGTAAAACTAACAAAATGCTCCGTGATGATTCCATTTTTAATCAAAAAGATCACGATCACTATTTTCTGCTGTATTGATCCTCCTACAAAACTGAGTACAAACGTGTCTCAAACGTCTTCATCGTTCAGTTCACAAGGGCGTCAAAGAGCGCGTCCAGAAGTCTCGCCACGTGATGCCCCATCTTGGCCTCAAATATGGAGTTCAGGGCGCTGAGCCCCTCCGAGGGGGGGACGTCCTCCGGGCAGAGGTCTGTGCACACGTATCAGGGACACATCAGCAAACGTGCGCACGGCACCGTGCCACCTTCAGCCTCCGGCTCCTCTCCTCTCACCGGATTTTGCGTCCACCATTATTGGCGAAGGCATCCCGAGACACTCGGCTTTTCCTTTGAGGTCGTCCATCGCAGCGTCCGAGACGTTCCTTCTCCTGCCTGTAATTCCAGAGGTCAGAGGTTGGAATCTCACGTCCAGCGAGAGACAGAGCAGCTGCAGACGTGGACGCGTCCTACTGAAGAGCAGAAGGCTGCTGAAGGTGTCTCCTCCAGACGCCACGTCCTCAGAAACCAGCAGGCAGTCGGAGCAGTCGGTCGGGAGGTAAACCTCTTTAAGGTAGAAAGGTTCCTCTGCAAGCAAGCAAGCAAACAAGCAAGCAAACAAACAAGCAAACAAACAAACAACCAAGCAAACAAACAAACAAACAAGCAAACAAACAAACAAACAAACAAGCAAACAAACAAACAAGCAAACAAGCAAAAGCAAGCGTTTACGTGCACGTCTGTGCCCAGAGACCAATAATGCCGCTCACCCACCAATCAGCATTGAGCTGTTCTCAAACTTCACGTCGTAGATTAAACTGGAACATTTTCCAGATCTGTTGAGGAAAAACGGAGAAGATCCCTCCATCATCCCTCCATCCACCCATCATCCCTCCATCATCCCTCCCTCCCTCCACCATCCCTCCATCCCTCCATCATCCATCCATCCCTCCATCATCCCTCCATCCACCCATCATCCATCCATCCCTCCATCATCCCTCCATCCACCCATCATCCCTCCATCATCCCTCCATCCCTCCATCATCCATCCATCCCTCCATCATCCCTCCATCCACCCATCATCCCTCCATCATCCCTCCATCATCCATCATCCCTCCATCATCCCTCCATCCACCCATCATCCCTCCATCATCCCTCCCTCCATCATCCCTCCCTCCCTCATCCCTCCATCATCCCTCCCCTCCATCATCCCTCCACCATCCATCCATCCCTCCATCATCCCTCCACCATCCCTCCCTCCATCATCCACCATCCCTCCACCATCCATCCATCCCTCCCTCCATCATCCCTCCACCATCCCTCCATCATCCATCCCTCCCTCCATCATCCCTCCATCCCTCCATCATCCCTCCATCATCCCTCCCTCCATCATCCCTCCATCATCCCTCCACCATCCATCCCTCCCTCCATCATCCCTCCATCATCCCTCCCTCCATCCCTTTTACACCACTATTCTCTGACAGAGTTGGGAAAAGTTGCCAGAAACATTCAAACATAAAATAAAGTTAAAACACCACTTGTACAGTAAACATTAATAAAATAATAAATTAAATTCTGCACAACAACAACTGAGTGATAAATTCTGATTTGAAGACCAAATTCTGTTTGTCAGTGAAAGGATTCTGGGTCACCATGGCGACGATTGTGTGACTGTACATTCTCTGAGTCTGTAAGATCCTGAGGACGTTGCTCTGGCTGGTTGCAGTGATGTTCAGCCACACGCTGCTCATCAAATAGGCGAGGGAGCGGCTTCCGGGAATGTCTGAGCTTCCCCCGATGTACAACCACTTCCCCAACATCTGGAGCGCACGGACAGCCAAAGATGCACGGGTGAAACGTAACATCAGCACTGTGTTCCCTTTAATGATCAATGTTGTGTTGGTCCATGAGCCCTGATTCCATACTGCTGCCTGATTCCATACCGCCGCTGCCTGATTCCATACTGCTGCTGCTTCCATACTGCTGCCTGATTCCATACTGCTGCCTGATTCCATACTGCCGCTGCCTGATTCCATACTGCTGCCTGATTCCATACTGCTGCCTGATTCCATACTGCTGCCTGATTCCATACTGCCGCTGCCTGATTCCATACTGCCGCTGCCTGATTCCATACTGCCGCTGCCTGATTCCATACTGCCGCTGCCTGATTCCATACCGCCGCTGCCTGATTCCATACCGCCGCTGCCTGATTCCATACCGCCGCTCCCTGATTCCATACCGCCGCTGCCTGATTCCATACCGCCGCTGCCTGATTCCATACCGCCGCTGCCTGATTCCATACCGCCGCTCCCTGATTCCATACTGCCGCTGCCTGATTCCATACTGCCGCTGCCTGATTCCATACCGCCGCTGCCTGATTCCATACTGCCGCTGCCTGATTCCATACTGCTGCCTGATTCCATACCGCTGCCTGATTCCATACTGCTACTCCCTGATTCCATACTGCCGCTGCCTGATTCCATTCTGCTACTCCCTGATTCCATACTGCTGCCTGATTCCATACTGCCGCTGCCTGATTCCATACTGCTGCCTGATTCCATACTGCTGCCTGATTCCATACTGCTGCCTGATTCCATACTGCTGCCTGATTCCATACTGCTGCCTGATTCCATACTGCTGCCTGATTCCATACCGCCGCTGCCTGATTCCATACTGCTGCTGCTTCCATACTGCTGCCTGATTCCATACTGCTGCCTGATTCCATACTGCCGCTGCCTGATTCCATACTGCTGCCTGATTCCATACTGCTGCCTGATTCCATACCGCCGCTGCCTGATTCCATACTGCTGCTGCTTCCATACTGCTGCCTGATTCCATACTGCCGCTGCCTGATTCCATACTGCCGCTGCCTGATTCCATACTGCCGCTCCCTGATTCCATACTGCCGCTGCCTGATTCCATACCGCCGCTGCCTGATTCCATACCGCCGCTGCCTGATTCCATACCGCCGCTGCCTGATTCCATACCGCCGCTGCCTGATTCCATACTGCTGCTCCCTGATTCCATACTGCCGCTGCCTGATTCCATACTGCCGCTGCCTGATTCCATACCGCTGCTGCCTGATTCCATACTGCTGCCTGATTCCATACTGCTACTCCCTGATTCCATACTGCCACTCCCTGATTCCATACTGCCGCTGCCTGATTCCATACTGCCGCTGCCTGATTCCATACCGCTGCTGCCTGATTCCATACTGCCGCTGCCTGATTCCATACTGCTGCCTGATTCCATACCGCTGCCTGATTCCATACTGCTACTCCCTGATTCCATACTGCCGCTGCCTGATTCCATTCTGCTACTCCCTGATTCCATACTGCCGCTGCCTGATTCCATACTGCTGCCTGATTCCATACTGCTGCCTGATTCCATGCTGCTGCCTGATTCCATACTGCTGCCTGATTCCATACTGCTGCCTGATTCCATACTGCTGCCTGATTCCATGCTGCTGCCTGATTCCATGCTGCTGCCTGATTCCATGCTGCTGCCTGATTCCATGCTGCTGCTGCCTGTACTCACGTCTTCATCGCTGATCGTTATGGGCGTCAGCTGGTGCTCGCAGCCGTCCGGAGCAGCACTGGTGACCAGGGGCACAAGGGTCAGCAACAGGAAAGCGACGCGCCTCATGGTCCGACTTGGTGTCCTGCGCTTTAACGTGAGCGGCTGCTTGGTCTTTTAGCGTAGCTTCCTCTGGCGTTGTGTCATAATCACTCGAGAGATTCCAACAGGGAGGGGAGGGGGGGGTTAGACTTTGGCCTGCCTGTGGAATTGATCCCTTGTTTTCATTTATCCCTCTTCACGGTGGAGGCCTGTTTTGGAGGTTTTGCCCACTGATCTGATGATTCAGGAAGGAAGGAGCAGCTTTGATTAGCGCTGCTAGAGCTAAAGATGGTGGAGGCAGATCTAGAACTTTAGTGAAGATGCAACAGGAATCTATATATCTACCTATCTATATAGATATATATATCTATATAGATATATATATCTATATATCTGATCTGATCTATATAGATATATAGATATAACTACCAACGATGCATAAAAGACAAATCAAAGCAAACCTGCCTAGCTAGTGAATCAGATGCTAGTATGCTAAACAAATACGCTGAAGTTCAGGTGACAGCAAAAGGTTCAGAAATTTCAAAGCAAATATTTATTTAGAGTTAATTTTTCACAACAGAGATAAAAGCACCTCTGGTCTAGAAGGACCCGTCTGAAACCACGACGGCGTTCACCTCACCCTCGTGGTCGTTTCTTTTACAGCACGTTTGACGCCAAGCTTCACATTTCCAGGATTTTCCTCAAAACACTTGTAAAATAACACAAATGGGAAACCGGAGCATCACTTCAGATTCTCCAATCTCCTATAAAGAGGCTTAAACTCAAATAAAAACTTCAAACGTGGATAAAAGGCTTTTCTTAAGATGCTTTAAAACACTTCGACGACTTATTGGACAAACGGGGCTGAAGGTGACGTGAACGCTCAAGTCCAGCTGGTCCTAATGAGCTCGTTAACGGAGCGGGAACAGAAGCTCTGCCAAAAATAAGATGTCCGAGGAAAACTCAGGTTGAAGGTCAGCGAGAGGTGTGTGGTGAAGATCGATCATGGCTATGGATCAGACCCCAGATCAGATCTGATCAGACCCCAGATCAGATCTGATCTGACCCCAGATCAGATCAGATCAGACCCCAGGTCAGATCTGACCTGACCCCAGATCAGATCTGATCAGACCCCAGATCAGATCAGACCAGACCCCAGATCAGATCAGACCAGACCCCAGATCAGATCTGACCTGACCCGACCCCAGATCAGATCTGACCTGACCCCAGATCAGATCAGACCAGACCCCAGATTAGATCAGATCAGACCAGATCAGACCCCAGGTCAGATCTGACCCCAGACCAGATCAGACCCCAGACCAGATCTGACCTGACCCGACCCCAGGTCAGATCTGACCTGACCCAAGATCTGATCACACCCCAGGTCAGATCCCAGATCAGATCTGACCTGACCCGACCCCAGATCAGATCTGACCTGACCCAAGATCTGATCAGACCCCAGGTCAGATCCCAGGTCAGATCTGATCAGACCCCAGGTCAGATCCAATCAGACCCCAGGTCAGATCCGATCAGACCCCAGATCAGATCCAATCAGACCCCAGGTCAGATCCGATCAGACCCCAGATCAGACCCCAGGTCAGATCCCAGATCAGATCCAATCAGACCCCAGATCAGATCCAATCAGACCCCAGGTCAGATCCGATCAGACCCCAGATCAGATCTGACCTGACCCGACCCCAGATCAGACCTGACCTGACCTGGGATCTGATCTGACCTGGGATCTGATCAGACCCCAGATCAGATCTGATCAGACCCCAGGTCAGAGCCCAGATCAGATCTGATCAGACCCCAGATCAGATCCGATCAGACCCCAGGTCAGACCCCAGATCAGATCCGATCTGACCCCAGATCAGATCCGATCAGACCCCAGGTCAGATCCAATCAGACCCCAGATCAGATCAGATCAGACCAGATCAGACCCCAGATCCGATCAGACCCCAGATCAGATCTGATCAGACCCCAGGTCAGAGCCCAGATCAGATCCGATCAGACCCCAGGTCAGATCTGACCTGACCCCAGGTCAGACCCCAGATCAGACCCCAGGTCAGATCCGATCAGACCCCCAGATCAGATCTGACCTGGTCAGAGCCCAGGTCAGAGCCCAGGTCAAATCTGATCAGACCCCAGGTCAGACCCCAGGTCAGATCCGATCAGACCCCAGGTCAGACCCCAGGTCAGATCCGATCAGACCCCAGATCAGATCCGATCAGACCCCAGGTCAGACCCCAGGTCAGATCTGATCAGACCCCAGGTCAGAGCCCAGGTCAGATCTGATCAGACCCCAGGTCAGAGCCCAGGTCAGATCTGATCAGACCCCAGGTCAGATCTGATCAGACCCCAGGTCAGATCTGATCAGACCCCCAGGTCAGATCTGACCAGACCCCAGGTCAGACCCCAGATCAGATCCGATCTGACCCCAGATCAGATCCGATCAGACCCCAGGTCAGACCCCAGATCAGATCCGATCTGACCCCAGATCAGATCCGATCAGACCCCAGGTCAGACCCCAGGTCAGATCTGATCAGACCCCAGGTCAGAGCCCAGGTCAGATCTGATCAGACCCCAGGTCAGATCTGATCAGACCCCAGGTCAGACCCCAGATCAGATCCGATCTGACCCCAGGTCAGACCCCAGGTCAGATCCGATCAGACCCCAGGTCAGAGCCCAGGTCAGATCTGATCAGACCCCAGGTCAGACCCCAGGTCAGATCTGATCAGACCCCAGGTCAGACCCCAGGTCAGATCTGATCAGACCCCCAGGTCAGATCTGACCAGACCCCAGGTCAGATCCGATCAGACCCCAGGTCAGACCCCAGATCAGATCCGATCTGACCCCAGATCAGATCCGATCAGACCCCAGGTCAGACCCCAGGTCAGATCTGATCAGACCCCAGGTCAGAGCCCAGGTCAGATCTGATCAGACCCCAGGTCAGATCTGATCAGACCCCAGGTCAGACCCCAGGTCAGATCCGATCTGACCCCAGGTCAGATCCGATCAGACCCCAGGTCAGACCCCAGGTCAGACCCCAGATCAGATCCGATCTGACCCCAGATCAGATCCGATCAGACCCCAGGTCAGACCCCAGGTCAGATCTGATCAGACCCCAGGTCAGAGCCCAGGTCAGATCTGATCAGACCCCAGGTCAGATCTGATCAGACCCCCAGATCAGATCTGACCTGACCCCAGGTCAGAGCCCAGGTCAGATCTGATCAGACCCCAGGTCAGATCTGATCAGACCCCAGGTCAGACCCCAGGTCAGATCCGATCTGACCCCAGGTCAGATCCGATCAGACCCCAGGTCAGACCCCAGGTCAGATCTGATCAGACCCCAGGTCAGATCCGATCAGACCCCAGGTCAGACCCCAGGTCAGACCCCAGATCAGATCCGATCTGACCCCAGATCAGATCCGATCAGACCCCAGGTCAGACCCCAGGTCAGATCTGATCAGACCCCAGGTCAGAGCCCAGGTCAGATCTGATCAGACCCCAGGTCAGATCCGATCAGACCCCAGGTCAGACCCCAGGTCAGATCCAATCAGACCCCAGGTCAGACCCCCATCCGATCTGATCTGGGTCCAGATCCATAGATCAGACCTGACCCCAGGTCAGATCCGGGGGTCTGATCGGATCTAATCTGGGGTCTGATCGGATCTGACCTGGGGTCAGATCGGATCTGATCTGGGGTCAGATCGGATCTGATCTGGGGTCTGACCTGGGGTCTGATCCGATCAGACCCCAGATCAGATCTGACCTGCCCCCAGATCCGATCAGACCCCCGGATCAGACCCCAGGTCAGATCAGATCAGACCCCAGGTGCTCGCAGCCGTCCGGAGCAGCACTGGTGACCAGGGGCACAAGGGTCAGCAACAGGAAAGCGACGCGCCTCATGGTCCGACTTGGTGTCCTGCGCTTTAACGTGAGCGGCTGCTTGGTCTTTTAGCGTAGCTTCCTCTGGCGTAGCTTCCTCTGGCGTTGTGTCATAATCACTCGAGAGATTCCAACAGGGAGGGGAGGGGGGGGTGAAGATCGATCATGGCTATGGATCAGACCCCAGATCAGATCTGATCAGACCCCAGGTCAGATCAGACCCCAGGTCAGATCTGACCTGACCCCAGATCCGATCAGACCCCAGGTCAGACCCCAGGTCAGATCTGATCAGACCCCAGATCAGATCCGATCAGACCCCAGATCAGATCAGACCCCAGATCAGATCTGACCTGACCCCAGATCCGATCAGACCCCAGATCAGATCTGACCTGACCCCAGATCCGATCAGACCCCAGGTCAGATCCGATCAGATCAGATCAGACCCCAGATCAGATCAGACCCCAGGTCAGATCAGACCCCAGGTCAGATCCGATCAGACCCCAGGTCAGATCAGACCCCAGGTCAGATCTGACCTGACCCCTGATCCGATCAGACCCCAGATCAGATCTTACCTGACCCCAGATCAGACCCCAGATCAGATCAGACCCCAGGTCAGATCTGACCCCAGATCAGATCAGATCTGACCCCAGATCAGGTAAGACATGACCCCAGATCAGATCCGATCAGACCCCAGGTCAGATCCGACCCCAGGTCAGATCCGATCAGACCCCAGATCAGATCTGACCTGACCCCAGATCAGATCCGATCAGACCCCAGGTCAGATCCGACCCCAGGTCAGATCCGATCAGACCCCAGATCAGATCAGATCAGACCCCAGATCAGATCTGACCCCAGATCAGATCTGACCCCAGATCAGATCTGACCCCAGATCAGATCTTACCTGACCCCAGATCCCAGACCCCAGATCAGATCAGATCAGACCCCAGGTCAGATCAGACCCCAGGTCAGATCTGACCTGACCCCAGATCAGATCCGATCAGACCCCAGGTCAGACCCCAGATCAGATCAGATCTGACCCCAGATCAGATCTTACCTGACCCCAGATCAGATCTGACCTGACCCCAGATCAGATCCGATCAGACCCCAGATCTGACCCCAGATCAGATCAGATCTGACCCCAGATCAGATAAGACCTGACCCCAGATCAGATAAGACCTGACCCCAGATCAGATCAGATCTGACCCCAGATCAGATAAGACCTGACCCCAGATAAGATCTGACCCCAGATCAGATAAGACCTGACCCCAGATCAGATCTGACCCCAGATCAGATCCGATCAGACCCCAGGTCAGACCCCAGGTCAGATCTGATCAGACCCCAGGTCAGAGCCCAGGTCAGATCTGATCAGACCCCAGGTCAGATAAGACCTGACCCCAGATCAGATCTGACCCCAGATCAGATCTGACCCCAGATCAGATCAGACCCCAGGTCAGATCTTACCTGACCCCAGATCAGATAAGACCTGACCCCAGATCAGATCAGATCCCAGATCAGATCAGACCCCAGGTCAGATCTTACCTGACCCCAGATCAGATCTGATCTGACCCCAGATCAGATCAGATCCGACCCCAGATCAGATCCGACCCCAGGTCAGATCCGATCAGACCCCAGATCAGATCAGATCAGACCCCAGATCAGATCTGACCCCAGATCAGATCTTACCTGACCCCAGATCAGATCTGACCTGACCCCAGATCAGATCAGATCAGACCCCAGATCAGATCAGACCCCAGGTCAGATCTGACCTGACCCCAGATCAGATCAGATCAGACCCCAGGTCAGACCCCAGATCAGATCTGACCTGACCCCAGATCAGATCTGACCCCAGATCAGATCTGACCCCAGATCAGATCAGATCAGACCCCAGGTCAGATCAGACCCCAGGTCAGATCTTAACTGACCCCAGATCAGATCTGACCTGACCCCAGATCAGATCTTACCTGACCCCAGATCAGATCTTACCTGACCCCAGATCCCAGACCCCAGATCAGATCTTACCTGACCCCAGATCAGATAAGACCTGACCCCAGATCAGATCTGACCCCAGATCAGATAAGACCTGACCCCAGATCAGATCTGACCCCAGATCAGATAAGACCTGACCCCAGATCCCAGACCCCAGGTCAGATCAGACCCCAGGTCAGATCAGACCCCAGGTCAGATCAGATCTGACCCCAGATCAGATAAGACCTGACCCCAGATCAGATCTGACCCCAGATCAGATCAGATCTGACCCCAGATCAGATAAGACCTGACCCCAGATAAGATCTGACCCCAGATCAGATAAGACCTGACCCCAGATCAGATCTGACCCCAGATCAGATCTGATCTGACCCCAGATCAGATCAGATCCGACCCCAGATCAGATCCGATCAGACCCCAGATCAGATCCGATCAGACCCCAGATCAGATCTGACCTGACCCCAGATCAGATCTGACCCCAGATCCGATCTGAGGACAACCAAATGGATCCACCTGTCAGCAGAACCACGAGCAGTGATCAACTATTACAGGAAAGAGGTGGATCACAGATCTGCTGCAGCCGATGAGGTATCGCATCCCTGCTCGATTACTCTTGCACATGCACGCGCACGTGCACTATAAGCCTGTGTCAACGTGCATGCACATTCATGCTGCCCAACTCTTATTCCTTACAGACAAACTTTGTGCTCAGACAAAAACGCCATTTTATAAAACAACCACATGGAAAATTTCTTATCAAAAATGATTTTTTTAATTCAACTTTAACTGAAACTCACTATGGAGAACAAGATCAAAGGAACAACAAAGGACAGAAAGAGACTTGATAATTGGGGAGACAGCGTGAAGTCACCAAAAGGGAAGTTTGATCACAGGAAGACGGGAGGACTGGGATTAATATCCTGTCTGGTGGGAATACAACATCCCTCCATTGCACTTCCCATTCCCACCGGTCGGAACGATCGTGGACACGGATGAGACCTGACGGCCAGGATCAACTTCCACAGAGGGGACAGCAGAGACAGGCCGGAGGGGAGGAGGCGGGGTCACTACTCCATGGCGTCCTGGTTCTCCTGCTCTGCACTGGCGTCCTCGCTGGCCTCTTTGCCCTCCTTGCTCCTCTTGCTCTTCTTGTGTTTGTGCCTCCGGTGGCTGTCGCCCTCCTCGCTGTCATGTCGCCTCCTGCTGCTGCTGCTGATGGAAGCGGAGAAAAACGCCATTTCAGAGACAGATTAGAGCAAAGGTACCAGGCCACAGGGGAGGGCGGGATAAGGAAAGGCCTCGGCCACAGCAGAGTCACACGTCACAGCGCCGTCTTCCTTCCTGCTGAGGCCCTTGTCCCACCTGAGGAGGCTTTGTGTCGTCTCCTCACCTGCGAGAGGACTTGTGCCGCCCCTCCTCTTTGTCTCGGTGCCGCCTCTCTCTGTGTCTTTCCTCCTTCTCGCGGCTGGATCGGTCACGATGGCGTTCCCCGTAGGCGCGCTCCTGGTACTCGCGATAGCGATACCGTTCTTCATCACTGCGTGGGCAGAAAAGCAGAAGAATAGGTTCAATATAGAAATTATTAGGACGCTCCGGCAACGCCGCTCGTTAAAAACCAACTTTGGACATATATGAGCCGCAGGTGTGTCCCCCAGGGGCGCAGACAGGAAGTGGACATTAACTGCTCGAGGGCGGGAGGCGTCCGCGCCATGACGGCGTTTCCTCAGAAATCTGAGACGCCACGACGGTCCACACGACGGTCATCGTTTGGGCTTCCAGCCGGATCAGCGCGGTGGCGTCGCCACGTGTGCTCAGAGAAGCTTCTCAGGCCGTCGGCCTTTTTGTCCAACGCCTCACTGACGCCAAACTCACGTGTCGCAGCCGTTTCCTCCCGTTACAGCCAGAATTCCCTCCTTCATACTCCAGGATGAGGGTGTGTGAGACGTGTATGAGGCACCAGCTCAGGGATCTAAATGAGTGTGTGACTGGCCCACTGCGACCGGGTCTGTGATTGTATTGGCCTGTCAGACCTGCGAGGCTGCTCTCACCTGGTGTAGCTCATAGCTGACGGACTGTGCTCCCTCTCTCTCTCACGCTCATGTGTCCTCTCCCTGGGTCTCTCTCTCTCTTTGTCTCTCTTGTCTTCTCGACGGGAATAGTAGTCCCAGGATTTAGAGTTGTCCATCATATGAGGCCAAGGAGGAGGCACACCTCCAGTCATGGGCGGAGGGTAAGCACCTGTCCAAGGTTAGCCGTCCGTCAGTCAGAGACCACATCAAACACGTTTTTGAGCTAAAACCCTAAAGCAGAAAACCCACCTTGAGGAAATGTGTAGGAAGGGACAGAGCGACCGTCGTAGCCTCCAGCGTGGCCACTGCTGAAGGAAGCACATGTGTTTCATGCTAATCAGAGGGGTTCACAGCGCACCGATAACCACTGATACAGAAGTCAATTAAAGGGGCTTTCTGCTCAGCAGATGAAAGAAACACAGCAAAAACAGAGGATTTTTTAGTGCAGATGCTTCAAAATATAACGTGTAAAGGTCTTCTGGAGCGCTTCAGCCTGTTTTGTGCTCATATTCTTAATGAGCTGTGGAGAACAGAGCAGCAGCAGCAACGCTCCTTTGAAAACTCTAATGCAAATAAACCTCCCAGTTTTATGAAATACTATATTACACTTCATTCTGCATCATCTACCATTTGGTTAGTTCAAACGGGATCAACAACAGTGTAAGAAGATATTTGTCATTATTTAAAACGAGAGCTATGATCCTGTGCGTGTGTTGATGCTACCTGTCCATGGTGGGGATGATGGCAGGAGGAGGACCGGTGGGTGGAGGAGGAAATCCAGGAGGAGGCACAGTTATAGGCAGCCCTACAACCAAAGAAGACAAACTAAACGCCCTGAAAACACCCCCAGGCTCTAGAATCAGCTGCAGTGCAACTTACTGGGTGGGGGGATGAGTGGGGGTGCAGCACTGACGCTGGGAGGTGGAGGGAGGAACGGAGGTGGGGGGATGTTTGGAGGAAGGGGTCCAGGAGGGAAGAAGGAGGGGATCTTTGCTGCAGGCGCCTCAGCATCGGACTGCTCAGCAATCACCTGCGAGGAGTAAAGAGAATGACGTCCTAATGAGGGGCCAGGCGGGGGGGGACCCCCCCCATCGCCTCGTTTAACGTGGCTGCAGCTTCTCGCACCTGGATATTGTTGCCGTCTAGATTGTGTCTCCGGCGACCTTCCACGCGGCTGATGGTGGCCGTCTGCCCACCTATCACATCTATAGTGCCGCTCGACTTCCTGTGGGGAAAAAGATACAAACATGAGCGGAATTACAGAGATGTTTCAACAATGTGGTGTGTGACACCTGGCAACTGCTAACAGAGGAGGCATTTACCAGGTGTGTGTCATTAACTATGTCTCTGTGGTCATTGGTCATGGACAAGATAAACACCAGGCCTGGAGATAAGTTCCCAGTGGGGCCTGTTTAACTATATGCAGGGAGGCCATGACCACTTACGTATAATACGACATGTCTTGGACAGGTGTGCCATTCCACTGAGGGGGAGGAATCCTACCATTTTGAAACAAAGGAGAGGGGTAAAGGAGGTGAGAGCAACACACAAACACATACAACCAACGAGAGCAGGAAGATCCTGGCTCCCACCAGAGCGCCGCTCTTGCTAGCCAGGCTGAGGACGACATCAAAGTTGTAATTAGCCCTTTTAAAGACCGACGTCAACATACGTGTGTGTGTATGTGTGTGTGTGAACAGTAGCCAAAAGGTCTAATGGAGATCAAATGGGGTCATGAGGACAAAGAGCAGCAGAGGAGAGAGGGTGATAGAACATGCAGAGATGTTTATGCAGCTATTATGGGTGTGCTGACATCTGAGCCAAGCAGATATTTTCACCAGTTCTAAAAATCACATAGCTTCTTTTTAATGTAAACAACAAAAGCCCAGCTTGTATCATTCCTTGTGGAGATGGAGCGACGGGTTCCTACGGCATCACAGCACGGAGAGCAGGCTGCAGGGGAAGATTACCTGGTGACCTGAGTGACTGCAGACTTGTACTGGCTAACTGGAGATGCAAAGTCTGGCTTTGAGGTGAGAACAGGCACACTGGAAACGTCCTTCTCATTGCCCGTTCTGCCTTGCTGGACCTTGGAGGAAGCAAAAAGATGACTATGTAATGTATATGTAATGTATCGTGGTGTCAGCAGGGCTCTAACCGCCGCCCCGCTGGAGCGGTGATGTGATTCATTTATGGGTTTTGGTGGGAAAGCTCTCCTGCACTTTAATACTCGTTAGTTAACGAGCCGTTAGATGCCCTGCCTAAAGTCCAGGATCATGAAATCTCACAGTGATCTTGCTGGCCACCGAGCCGACTGAAGACACCTCCAGGCCCATGCGCAGCCTCTTCTGCTTCTCACAATAAGCTTTCCAGGTGTCCTCGTTAAAGCCGTAGTTAAAGTAATCTGAGAGATCCGCTCCTGTGAAGACACCCCAACACCCACATGTGAGCCAAACAAAGTGGGGGGGCGGGAATATAAAATATATACATATATATTTATGAAATGTGGCCCCAGGCCTCTCTAAAGCACATGAACCTGGACTGTCCACAACGGCTGATCCCAAATATGTTTTGGGACACGTGAAAATCCCAAAAGGGAAAAACAAGCAAGTAAACAAACCGCCTCCCAAAAAGCGTTTGAGGGCGGCAGTGATACGTGCGCCCAACCAGGGAGGTGCTGAGAGAAGGTTCGTGGGACACCAACGTACCTGGCTTCCTCCAGGGCTTCTCTTCAAAAGACTCCATGTCCACATCCACCACAGGAACTCCATTAATGTTTCCTGGGGCGTCCAGATCGATCCCCTTCAGCTTGGTGGCTGGGACATAAAAGGCAGAAGAGTCATGTGATTCATTCAGCTCATCAGTTCCTCCATCCTCTAATGGGCCTCAGCAATCATCAGATTTGATATTTACAGTGCAGATGGAGTTACTGGGAAGAAACGTTTCCTTTTAAAAACGGCTCTTTTGTAAATGGATCTGCTCAGAACTGAGCTGGGGGGGGGGGTTCCTTTGCTCTCTTTCAATTATCAGTCAGGATCTTTTCATGTTTGCTACAATGTGAAGAGCAGGTTCGGGTCGGGCAGTCATCAGAAGATGACCACAATGATAAAACCACAGCGCTATGCTTGGTGAAGGTAAACAGCAATTCTAGTGGAAATGAAAAATACATCTAAAATGGACCAGAATTGGGGCGGCACACACCTTGTCCATATGGTCTGGAGCCCGTGGACTTTATATTGAGGTTGACTGGTGGAGCTCCATAAGCCCTGGAACACACAACCCTTCAGGTCAGAACATAACCGAACCCTTCAGAGCACCACCGAGGGAGCCATGAGCAAGGCACCGAAGCCCCAAATGCTGCGATGTGGCCCTGTGATGAAGCAGAGGCGTACCCTGCCCCTATGCAGCTGGGACAGGCTGGGACAGGCTCCAGGAACAAAGGGGAAAAGCAAACGTCCCCTGGAGCAGATGAACCACAATGATAGTGTGACATTAAGAAACAAACCCCAAAGAACAGCCAAACCCCCCCAGGGAGGCACTCGAGCTCCTGTTGTATATGGAGGCAGCAAGAACAGTTTTATGAGTCAGGAAATAGCTTATGCTGAACCCACCGAGTACACCAGGACTGCTAAAATGACACGGGATCAAACCTACGTATACTGGGGTGCCCCCGTCTTTATGTCCCCGATCGTAACACGGACGTCGTCGTCGTCGTCGTCGCTCTCGCTGTCACTGTCGCCATCGCCGTCTTCCCCTGCAACATCCACGGCAGCCTAAACACAGGCAGGAGAATTCAGACAGGGAAGTCGCAGCCACATGTCGATGCCCACGTGCTTGCACATCACCTACCTCAGCGACCACGCCGTTCCCTGTGGTGTGTGGAGCTTCCTCTTCGGCTGAAGCATCAGCAGGAGCACTGAAGGGGGAGGAGCAGCGCTTTAATGATGCTGAGATCAGGTGAGCCAGTCTCTTTGTGAAGAAGAGGATCCATTCTAAACATGTCTAAACATCACAATAAGATGCCCAGTGTAGTTGTGTGGGGCAGACTTGAAAAGAAATGACAGATTACTAGAACAGAACACGTTTGTCTGCCAAGATGTTACGATTCAACACCAATTATGTTACTTACTTTTGACTCTTTCTATTGTTAGAACGAGACTTGCATGCATGTGTTACTTTCTGTACCTGACTGCAGCATTCAGTTTGGCCTCTTCATCCTCCTCTTTGCTCTCAGACTCATCTAACAATGAATTTGACAGAAGTTTAAAATGCTATTAAACATCTAAACTCCTTCAATATCAAGGCTGAAGTCAGCCTGGGAACTAGCAAAACCCAATTCAAGTGTAGCAGCAGGACCGAGGAAAGAAGAGGTTAATTCAAAAATGAAAGTTTTACTGCAAAGAAATCCCAGCACAGTAGCAGCATTAGCACAATCCTTCATGGGGAGGCTACAGGATAATTACGATACAAGGACGTAATCGGCTTCTGCAAGTATGTTGTGATTTAAGTGTTTAGAAAATGTTTTACGGGTAATGCGCGACGAAACTGTTGAAAATAGTAACACCGTTGTAGTTATTATCCTTGAATAGACACTTTTACAAAGGCCACTCGGGCTAGCACTGTTAGCTTAGCATCAAGCGCTACGCTGTCAGAGGTTCATTACTCGGATCTATAGAGTCGTGAACCATCTCCTGCAGGCCTCTGCAGACTACAGTAAATCCCTAGTTGCGGAGCCAGGAAGGCATCTTTTTACCTCCATACAGCCATTCCTCCTCTTCATCACCGCCGCTGGCATCGGTGGTGGCTGTTTTGTCCGCTTCCTCCGCAGACATGTTCGGCTAAAGGCGCTTCAACACGCTCCCACCCCAACAAAACGACGTGCGGCAAAGTGGCCAAGAAGACAAACACGCAGATAAACGTGTTCTTTTATCGGCTAAATCTTCCTGTTGTCTAAATATACTTAATCGCTTTCAAAGATTCATGCCGAACCTGCTACTCGACGTTAACCCGGAAATGATTGTTGACGTCCCGCTAACTTGAAAGTCCTATAGCCTGGACCACAGCGCCCCCTGGCGCTCGGGGTGCGGTACAGCTTAATCACGTCATTGTCCTGCTCGTATAACGAACATGAACAAGGAAGCAATGACTTCACCGACAAAGAATGACTTTTACTTAACAGTAAAAGGGAAGAGGGTTTGAACAGCAGTCATTTCAAGTTAAATTTCAAATTAAATAAACACAAACTCAACAAATGGCCTAAACAGTTTTAACATATTTGGTACACCTTGATAGTAAAAGGTTGGCTTCCGTTTCAGTGAGTAGGAATCGGAAGAGGTACAACCTCTTCAAGAACCTTTACCTTTGAACAACTATGACCCGGAGCAATGAAGACCTATACAGACATCTCCTGGACACCCTGCTAGAGGATGTCGGCTCATAGGGAGCCTGGACATTCGAGGCTGGGAAAACAAGCAGTAAAATCAATCCTAAAACTTGCTGGTAAGTGAAGCAGCAGGGATGGCTGTGATGTGGCCTCCTCCCGTAGTGCCAGATAAAAGCCTGGAAGCAGCACTTTCTGTTGAGGTTGATCACTGATGCCAGAGTAACGTTGTGCCCTCAGACGTTTGTCTTCTGCTCCAATTCTAGTCAGCAGTTCCTGTCCTGGTGCGTCTGATGTCAGGGAGTAATGGTGAGCTCTGGGGGGGGGGGGGGGGGGGGGGCAGAACAATCCTTGGTGCTGTGGACTGACCACAAGAAGCTCATCTACATTACGTTGGGGAAGAGGTCAAATGTTTGGTGGCTGACTCTGGGCAAGAGTAACAGGGTTAATGATCCACTTGGCCTCCGCTCTTACTGCTCTCCATTATTTAACCTCGTCTTTTACAATGTTATTTCATTTATCCTTATATTTCCTTAACTGCGATCTATATTCTCTCTGTGTGCTTAAAACACTGTTTGTGTTAATCGCTTGTATATTACTGAGATGGGAAGATTCTTGTGAGCAGTTTTGTTGGTTTGGTTTTATCAATTACACTAATTCTGTCTGTGTGTGTTTGTGAGAAACCGTGGTCTGTTTTAACAGAAATAAAGTGACGAATGAGCCGCTGGGGACTGTGCCGGAGCGAGATGGTCCATCAGACGTGGGTCCAGGCGCTACAAAACCTTCTGTGAAAGTCCATCAGTGGTTCCGAATGGCTGCGGTTCGTCACGAGCCTCCAGCCAGAGCGCTCTTCCCTGCTCTGCCACTATCGGCTCCACGCACGTGCGTGTGGATCCACAAACACAATCAATGTCACCTTGATAATATTCACTAAAAGGAAGGAAGCAACTGTTTGGTCTTCTAATGATCTCAGGGGTCCTTCTCTAACCCTCTGGGTTGGGTATGGTGGTGTATCTGGTAATGTTAGCTCTGTCCACAAGGGGGCGCCACAGGACCCTGTGGAAATTGGGAAAAGCGCTTTTGGAGCCTGGAACTGGTTCCAGAATTCTTTTACTGCAGGAGCTCGTGTCCTGAACTGATCTGGAGAGAAGAGTCTATGAGATGTCAGTGTTTTAAGGGTAGATGAGTGCTTTGACCTCCAGGAAGGACCACGGCCCACCTCCCCGCCCCTACAACTCTTTCCTCTACAGACGTTCTGACAGAAGTCCCATTATGTCCTCATCCACATTTACAATCGTTAGTGAGCCGACTAATGATTGTTTTTGTGGTTTTGTTGGCAAAAGAAGTTGCTCTTTTGCAAAGAGGTTGGTTAATGCGTTAATGAACCAGACAAGTGGAAGCCACTTTGGTCTGTGTTTCCCAGCTCTCGTGTTCCTGCCTCCACGTTTGAACCCCCCCCCCCCACACACACACACACACACTCCTGAGGTGGACGTCCACCGGAGCAGAACCTGACAGGGCGTATTTCTGTCTTCATCAATGTTCAAATATACGTTAGAATCACAGAAGAGATGAAAAGAACATGAGAAGGGAAGAAACTAGTTTGGCTGCAAAAGGCTTGAGTTTGCTCCTCTGATGAGGGTATTGATCGGTGAAAGGTTATCGACGACCTTCCTGTCTCCCGTATCTAAACGCATCCTCATCATATTCTGTGATATTCTGTGTTTCCTTGTGCTCCTCTGGAAGCTCCTCGTGTCTCTCCACCCTCTTCCAGCACGCTGATGTTCATTTCCTCCTCACCCTCTGTTTAATCCCGTTTGCCTCCGTCTCCTGTGAGCCCCCCCCCCCCCCCCCCCCCCCCCCCCCATCATCCATCTCTCCTTACAGAGGATTAGAGCGGTTCCACCCGCGTCAATGCTAATCGGGTTTATCCAGACATCACTGGACTGTCAGTAATTATGCTGATATGAGCTCCCTCACACGTCTTTAATCCACATGTGCAGATCCAACATATGCTGGTCGTCAACGGCAACTGCTCTGCTTCTGCAGGACAAAGCTCCATCTGTTGGGACGGCTGCCTGTTGTTGTGTCTCCAGCCTTCCACCATCAACACGATTACTCTAGTTTGTTCCTCCTAATGTGAAAATAATTGTTTTAGCTTGTTTACTGCAAAGCAACAGTGCAGAGCGGCTCTTGCTCAGTGGAGGCCTCCAGCAGGACTTCAGGACTCGACTGAACCCTGACCCTGACCCTGACCCTGACCCTGGCCCCGGCCCCGGCCCCGACCCCGACCCCGACCCCGACCCCAACCCAGACCCTGACCCTGACCCTGACCCTGACCCTGACCCTGACCCCGACCCCGACCCCAACCCAGACCCTGACCCTGACCCTAACCCTAACCCCAACCCCAACCCTAACCCTAACCCTAACCCTAACCCCGACCCCAACCCCAACCCCAACCCCAACCCTAACCCTGACCCTGACCCTGACCCTGACCCCGACCCGACCCCGACCCCGACCCTGCCTTCCTCTAAAGGTCACACATCAGAGACAAATGTCCCTACTGAAGAAGGTGCTTGTTTTGATCGGTCTGGATTTCCTGGCTCCTTTTTTGGTCTAACTGAATTTTCTATCTTACTTTCACCATCTCTAAATATACGTTTGACCTGTTTTATAACAGGAGCAAAATCCTCCGGAAGCATTAAGAAATGTTGTGTTCGATTATTGCGTC